>NC_091216.1:5255687-5353187 GCF_040958095.1 Procambarus clarkii
GACAGCGAGGTCACCACTGCCACTCGGGAGTGACAGCGAGGTCACCGCTGCCACTCGGGAGTGACAGTAAGGTCACCGGTGCCACTCGGGAGTGACAGAGAGGTCACCACTGCCACTCGGGAGTGACAGAGAGGTCACCACTGCCACTCGGGAGTGACAGCGAGGTCACCACTGCCACTCGGGAGTGACAGCGAGGTCACCACTGCCACTCGGGAGTAACAGTGAGGTCACCGCTGCCACTCGGGAGTAACAGAGAGGTCACCGCTGACACTCGGGAGTGACAGAGAGGTCACCACTGCCACTCGGGAGTGACAGCGAGGTCACCACTGCCACTCGGGAGTGACAGAGAGGTCACCACTGCCACTCGGGAGTGACAGCGAGGTCACCACTGCCAGTCGGGAGTAACAGTGAGGTCACCGCTGCCACTCGGGAGTAACAGAGAGGTCACCGCTGCCACTCGGGAGTAACAGAGAGGTCACCGCTGCCACTCGGGAGTAACAGAGAGGTCACCACTGCCACTCGGGAGTGACAGAGAGGTCACCACTGCCACTCGGGAGTGACAGCGAGGTCACCACTGCCACTCGGGAGTAACAGTGAGGTCACCGCTGCCACTCGGGAGTAACAGTGAGGTCACCGCTGCCACTCGGGAGTAACAGAGAGGTCACCGCTGACACTCGGGAGTGACAATGCCCGCACTCAACACACAACAGGAGAGACGTCAACCCTGAGAACATAGATATGTGTAATAAGGAAGTGACGGTAAATAGTAACACATTACCAGTCCGCTGGGAGCGACGCATCCAGGGACGACGGTGGACCAAGTGGACCACTGGGTCACCACACAGTCCCGGTCCACCACACAGGTTCGAACCCTCTCAGCCACTCGCTCGCGGCCTGAGAGGCACACCCTGTAACACACGTTTGTTAATAAGTACAAACACGAACATAATAGCAGAGAATAGAAACTATAACAATATATGTATTGATATCAGGCAATGACTGGCGGTATACCTGTACCTAAGACAGGTATAGCTTACAATACCAATTGTTGTTATAGGAACATGAATATATGACCCAGAGGTCACCACAGGCCCGTGCCAGTCCTGCTCATACATGTATACAACCCAGTCCTGCCCATACATGTATACATGTATACAACCCAGCCCTTCCCTTACATGTATACAACCTGGTCCTGCCCATACATGTATACAACCCAGCCCTTCCCTTACATGTATACAACCTGGTCCTGCCCATACATGTATACAACCCAGTCCTGCCCATACATGTATACAACCCAGTCCTGCCCATACATGTATACAACCCAGTCCTGCCCATACATGTATACAACCCAGCCCTTCCCATACATGTATACAACCCAGCCCTTCCCATACATGTATACAACCCAGCCCTTCCCATACATGTATACAACCCAGCCCTTCCCATACAGGTATACAACCCAGCCCTGCCCATACATGTAAACAACCCAATCCTGCCCATACATGTATACAAACCAGTCCTGCCCATACATGTATACAAACCAGTCCTGCCCATACATGTATACAACCCAGTCCTGCCCATACATGTATACAACCCAGCCCTTCCCATACATGTATACAACCCAGCCCTTCCCATACATGTATATAACCCAGCCCTTCCCATACAGGTATACAACCCAGCCCTGCCCATACATGTATACAACCCGGTCCTGCCCATACATGTATACAACCCGATCCTGCCCTTACATGTATACAACCCAGTCCTGCCCATATATGTATACAACCCTGTCCTGCCCATACATGTATACAACCCGGTCCTGCCCATACATGTATACAACCCGATCCTGCCCTTACATGTATACAACCCAGTCCTGCCCATACATGTATACAACCCTGTCCTGCCCATACATGTATACAACCCAGCCCGGCCCATACATGTATACAACCCGTTACTAAAGCTGCACAGTTTGACCCAATAATATTTGTTACTTCCGCCTAATATGTTCTCTTATATGTCAAGTTCTCTTGTCTTTTGACACTTTTGTTGGTTGTGATCTGGTGTGATTGTTGTTAGTGATATGGTGTGATTGTTGTTAGTGATATGGTGTGATTGTTGGTTGTGATCTGGTGTGATTGTTGTTAGTGATCTGGTGTGATTGTTGGTTGTGATCTGGTGTGATTGTTGTTAGTGATCTGGTGTGATTGTTGTTAGTGATATGGTGTGATTGTTGTTAGTGATATGGTGTGATTGTTGTTAGTGATATGGTGTGATTGTTGTTAGTGATATGGTGTGATTGTTGGTTGTGATCTGGTGTGATTGTTGTTAGTGATCTGGTGTGATTGTTGGTTGTGATCTGGTGTGATTGTTGGTTGTGATCTGGTGTGATTGTTGGTTGTGATCTGGTGTGATTGTTGGTTGTGATCTGGTGTGATTGTTGGTTGTGATCTGGTGTGATTGTGGTTGTGATCTGGTGTGATTGTGGTTGTGATCTGGTGTGATTGTTGGTTGTGATCTGGTGTGATTGTTGGTTGTGATCTGGTGTGATTGTTGGTTGTGATCTGGTGTGATTGTTGGTTGTGATCTGGTGTGATTGTTGGTTGTGATCTGGTGTGATTGTTGGTTGTGATCTGGTGTGATTGTTGGTTGTGATCTGGTGTGATTGTGGTTGTGATCTGGTGTGATTGTTGGTTGTGATCTGGTGTGATTGTTGGTTGTGATCTAATGTGAGTGTTTCAAGAGTATGCTCATGTCTCCCATGTTACCACCAGCCGCCCACTTCATGTCCTCACTCACCTCTTGGGTAATGCTGGCCAGTCACCCTTCACCTCCCCTCGAGTGGGGGGTCCCACGTCAGCTAGGGACCACACTCATCATTATGCCTTGGTACTGTCCCGTGGGACCCTATGTCTCCTCTGTCCCGCCAAACACACCACGAAACTACAATTGTGCTACAACGTCGGTCGAACAAGCTGCAAGACCTTCTAACAACTTGCAAAACTGTTTGAGAGTTTAAACAACTTTCTTGCAAGTTTAAACAACATTTTTTTCAAGTTAAAGATCATTTTTGCAAGTTTAGACAACTTTCTTGCAAGTTTAAACAACATTTTTTCAAGTTAAACATCATTTTTGCAAGTTTAAACAACTTTCTAGCAAGTTTAAACAACTTTTTTGCAAGTTTAAACAACTTTCTTGCAAGTATAAACAACATTTTTTCAAGTTAAACATCATTTTTGCAAGTTTAAACAACTTTCTAGCAAGTTTAAACAACTTTCTTGCAAGTTTAAACAACTTTCTTGCAAGTATAAACAACTTTCTTGCAAGTTTAAACAACTTCCAAACACGTCATAAAAACTTTATAAGATGACGCAACAAGTTGTAACAGTGCAACATTAGGGACCATTACGTTGTGTGTTTGCAGAGATCATACGGTGACAAGACCTGCAGTCACAGGAGCACTCATTTAGATCATATGTAGACGAGGAGTCACAATAACGTGGCTAAAATATGTTGAAGCCTAAGAGGCAGCTCCTATAAATAGGAGCTGTCTCGTTTGGGCCAATAGGCCTTCTGTAGTTACCTTTGTTCTTATGTTCTTATTCCTATTAATATCCTCTTTACTACTCCTTACCTTCCGTACCATTTCCTTGCTCTTTCTGCCTTTAAGATTTTCTTCTCTTCACCTCTCTCTTCCCTATATATTGTCCTTTGCCACCTTCCCTCAAATTATCCTACGTTCCCACTCAAAGATTTTTGTCAGTGTTCGCTGGCAAGCTGTGTTCCCCACACAGCTGCCGGCAAACCACTCTCCACTCCAGTTTCTCCTGATAATGTCAGTAATTGCCAGAGAACATGACATACAAAGTGAAAGTGTGACTCCTCGGAGTCTACAAGCCTTCTGAGCGCGAAATTGCAGCAGCACTGGTCCCACTGATGTTGCAGACAAGCCAACATCAGTGGGACCTGTTGACGTCCATATGCATCGTAGCGAGGCCATGGTAATCTTGGCAACAAATGCGGACGAACAGAAGATCCTGGATCCGGAATGCCGGGTCCCACTACTGGAGGCGAACCTCTCGCCAATTCCACCCAGACAAATCACTGCTGGGCAAACGATATTTGTCAATAGGATGAACCGCTGGTTAGCGAATGAGGTACCCGACACCATAATGCGGCAAGTGAACGAAGAAAACCCTACTATGAAAGCAACGACAGCTCTACTCATCAAGACTTAACGACGCCACTCGATGAAGATGACCTTCGAAACAGGAGAACAGGCCCAGGAAGCAGTGAAGAACGGGTTCAAGTGCTTTGGAATCACCTCCACAACAGATCGCCATGGAGAAGGTCTACAACGTGAGACAGTGCTACAAGTGCTTCAGCTATGAACACTTCTCCAACAAGTGCCCAGGACAAACGGCTAAGTGCAGCTCATGCTCCGGCACTCACAACTACAAGGACTGTACCGCCACCACCATGAAATGCGCGAACTGTGGAGAACAGCACGTCGCCACCTCCTACCTCTGCTCAAAAAGGAAGGAGAAACTGAAGAAAATTAAAGAGAAGACCACCACACCGCCGACAATCCAGAGGCAAGTCGCCGCGACCTTGGACCTTGTAGCTGACCAGTTCCCTGGTGGATACCTGGTTGATGGGGTTCTGGGAGTTCTTCTACTCCCCAAGCCCGGGCTGAGGCCAGGCTTGACTTGTGAAGGTTTGGTGCACTAGGCTGTTGCTTGAAGCGGCCCGCAGGCCCACATATCCACCACAGCCCGGTTGGTCCGGTATTTCTTGGAGGAAAGAATCTAGTTTCCTCTTGAAGATGTGCACGGTTGTTCCGGCAATATCCTTATGCTCGCTGGAAGAGTGTTGAATAACTGCGGACTTCTGATGTTTATAAAGTGTTTTCTAATTGTGCCTATGGCACCCCTGCTCTTCACTCATTCTCTTCTGAATTTTCTTCCATGTCGTTCACTCCAGAAGGAAGGTTGTGATTTTACTGTGAAGATTTGGTACTTGGTGTTGGAAATTATCCAACCAAAATACATAATTTTTGTATTTTAATACAGCCTATTTGCAATTATTGTTTGCAAAAACAATCCAATTATTGTTTTCAATCGAGACGCAATATTCTATCAAATCCTTCTTAGTCCTCATGACACCGTGAGGAAGCGACAGGCTAAAACATGAAATACTTCACATTTGTTGGAATTTTACCGAGTCCAGCTAATTGCCTTTTCTTTCTAAGTATTATTCTTGATGAAAGAGTATAATTATTTCGCGTACCGTTGCGTACTGAACTCGATCATTTAATCAGATTGATTATCCCAGTAAATATTACTACGACGGGAAATAATTCTATGTCAACCTTTCTCGTTTATTTCGTGCAATGTTAATTAAACCTATTGCCTTGCAAGAGGAAGTATTACGATCTAATATATATATATATATATAGGAGATCGAAATATATTATATATATATATATATATATATATATATATATATATATATATATATATATATATATATATATATATATATATATATATATATATTTTTTTTTTTTTTTTTTTTTATTAAACCTAGAAGGGGTACCACCTCTGGTGCAAGTGTAGGGACCCATAGCCTCGGAGAAGAAAATAAAGAGTACTCAGAGAAGACCTTGTGGATCCTCACTGAACACTTTGATATTTTCTTCTCCTACCACCCCTATTCTTTTGTTAAGTGTGTATATTTATCTAACTTTATTTGAAAATGTATTTATATATATATATATATATATATATATATATATATATATATATATATATATATATATATATATATATATTGTGACGATAATCTCCTTCAAGAGATTGAGCCTGCTCTTCCCTCCAAAATACGTCGATACATACATCCCTATACAACTAATATGGAAGAAATATCCAACAACGACAACAACACCAAGTTTTGCCAGAAGCGCAAAACGTATGCAGCCAGTAACACCTGCTCCACCTCGAACCACCAAACTACCTGTCTTGTCGCCTGCTCATCGCTGATTGGCTGCGGGTCCAGTTGCAACTGCACTCCACCCACCACACTACTTGATGTCTGGAGCCGCCACAACCTCAGTCCTCAGAATATCCAGTGCTTTCATCAGGTTAACACGTCTCGTTGGTAGACTAAGCTGTAGCTTACGTGTACTAAGAGAGGTGATAGCTTAAAGCCAATATTCCTGCACCTCTTATTTGATTGTATATTGTTCACTTGTTATTACTCACTTGTCTTAACGTAACTTTTCATTTTGTCATTTGATTATTCTTACTATTTTGATTGATTGATTTTATTATACGAATTTGTATGTCCATTTTATTCATGTTTTGCTTTTCTAACGTAATTAAAATTTCATTGTTAAATTTACTTGTGTTTTGTGTGTCTACTCATTACCTTACCACAGACGAAGTTCCAGATTTTCTTTTTTTTGTTTCTATATGTGACGAGGCCATACCCCTAGCTTTTGAACAGCCGAACACCAACGCGTTACCGTCACAATATATATATATATATATGTCGTACCTAGTAGCCAGAACGTACTTCTGAGCCTACTATGCAAGGCCCGATTTGCCTAATAAGCCAAGTTTTCATGAATTAATTGTTTTTCGACTACCTAACCTACCTAACCTAACCTAACCTAACTTTTTCGGCTACCTAACCTAACCTATAAAGATAGGTTAGGTTAGGTTAGGTAGGGTTGGTTAGGTTCGGTCATATATCTTTGTTAATTTTAACTCCAATAAAAAAAATAGACCTCATACATAATAAAATGGGTAGCTTTATCATTTGATAAGAAAAAAATTAGAGAAAATATATTAATTCAGGAAAACTTGGCTTATTAGGCAAATCGGGCCCTGCATAGTAGGCTGAGAAGTGCGTTCTGGCTACTAGGTACGACTATATATATATATATATATATATATATATATATATATATATATATATATATATATATATATATATATATATGTCGTACCTAATAGCCAGAACGCACTTCTCAGCCTACTATGCAAGGCCCGATTTGCCTAATAAGCCAAGTTTTCATGGATCAATGTTTTTTTGACTACCTAACCTACCTAACCTAACCTAACCTAACTTTTTCGGGTACCTAACCTAACCTAACCTATAAAGATAGGTTAGGTTAGGTTAGGTTAGGTAGGGTTGGTTAGGTTCCGTCATATATCTACGTTAATTTTAACTCCAACAAAAAAATGTTTTCCTCATACATAATGAAATGGGTAGCTTTATCATTTCATAAGAAAAAAATTAGAGAAAATATAATAAATCAGGAAAACTTGGCTTATTAGGCAAATCGGGCATTGCATAGTAGGCCGAGAAGTGCATTCTGGCTACTAGGTACGACATATATAATTATATATATATATATATATATATATATATATGTCGTACCTAGTAGCCAGAACGCACTTCTCAGCCTACTATGCAAGGTCCGATTTGCCTATTAAGCCAAGTTTTCATGAATTAATATATTTTCTCAAGTTTTTTTCTTATGAAATGATAAAGCTACCCATTTCATTATGTTTGAGGTCATTTTTTTTTTATTGGAGTTAAAACTAACGTAGATATATGACCGAACCTAACCAACCGTACCTAACCTATCCTAGCCTATCTCTATAGGTTAGGTTAGGTTAGGTAGCCGAAAAAGTTAGGTTAGGTTAGGTTAGGTAGGTTAGGTAGTCGAAAAACAATTAATTCATGAAAACTTGGCTTATTAAGCAAATCGGGCCTTGAATACTAGGCATAGAAGTGCGTTCTGGCTATTAGGTACGACATATATATATATATATATATATATATATATATATATATATATATATATATATATGAATTGGACTGAATTACAAACTCTTGCACATGAGTATCAACTAGAAGTTCCCTACCAAGCCAACAAAAATGAAATACATAACCTGTTACTGGATCATCTCTTAGAGGAAGGTAAGATAGACACTGAAACTCATGAAACTTACTTTATTGCAGATAAAACTGATTTGGCAACGATGAAACTCAAACTAGAGCTGGCCAAGATCGAACGCGAGCAGCAAAGGGAAGCAGCTGCCATAAGAAAGGAAGAAAAGGAACGAGAAGCTGCCTTGAGGAAGGAAGAACAAGAACGTGAGATTGCAATACTCTGTGAGCGGGAACGAATACAGCTTGAAACAAAACAACGCCAATTGGAGATGCAACACGAACATGACAAACAACAAGCAACTCTGGCTATAGAATGTCGTCAACGAGAATTCGCGTTGGAAACTTCACACCTCGCTCAACGCCAGCAAGCTACCGCCAATTTTCCCGTCAGTTTCAATATATCACATGCAAGTAAGTTAATGCCACCATTCATAGAGACAGAAGTTGATGTGTTTTTCACCACCTTTGAAACCCTTGCTAATCAACTTAGTTGGCCTGCCGACCAATGGGCAACCCTTCTCAGAGTACATCTTACAGGTAGAGCTGTAGTTACACTCAGTACTTTGGCGTCTGAGAATGACTACCAGACTCTAAAACAAGCAGTGTTGGACGCCTACCTTCTCTCCACCGAAAGTTATCGAAGGAAATTCCGTGACCACCTGAAGGCAAGTACCACTACCTTTCTCGAATTTGCTAATACCAAAAGGAGATATTTTATGAAATGGCTGGAAGCAGCACATGTCTCTACCTTTGCAGAACTCGTCAACCACATGCTAGTTGAAGAATTCTTGAGGCGTGTGCCGCCTCCTGTCCGTCTATATTTAGCAGATAAAATAGAAACCGACTACCTAAAGTGTGCTAAGTCGGCTGACACTTACAGCCTCATCCACCGGCTGACACCAGAACCATCTTCCAGTAAGAAGTCGTGGTACAGTTACGAGAAAGTGAGTACCGATCAAGCTGGCTCGCAATTGTACTGTAAGTATTGTAGACTCTATGGACATATCATAGATAAATGTGGTAAGTCTCAATACAAAGGAACCACCGAATCGCCAAAACCCAAACAGACTCCTCCAAAGTCCGGTAAGCCTGTGATGAATGTTGGTGTTCATGTTAATGATCTTTCTCTTTTCAGTAAACACCTGTATACTGGAACTGTCTCTGCCAACACTTCAAATCCGGAGGGACGTTTCAAACTGAAGATCTTGAGGGACACAGCGGCTCTTCAATCGATTATTTTGAAGTCGGCTGTGCCCAACATCGCCTACACCGGAGAAAGTGTCTTCATCAATGACTTCACTGCTACCACTCCTTATCCTCTCGCCAGAGTCCACCTGGATTGTCCCTTCGTGACAGGAGAAGTCCAAGTCGCCGTCAGGGAAAAGCCTTTTCCCATGCCTGGAGTGCAATTTCTCCTGGGCAACGACTTGGCAGAAGACCTGCAACCGACCAACCTGATTGTCATGGACAAACCCCAGGTGTGTACCTCTGTGATGGATAATCCCATCTTTGAGTATGTTCCAGCAAAGGTTCAAGAGAGTGATGAAGTTTCTCCTCCGGTTTTAGTGACCACCCGTGCACAAGCTGCACGACCACAGCTAGCTGACTCTACTGCTACCGCTGTCCCTCAAGACCCTCTGAAACTACCCCCGAATCTGACCAAGTTGGAGTTCCGTAAGTTACAGAGGGAAGATCTTACCTTAACACCATTGTTTTTCCAGGCTGAGACTCAACCTGACAGTATTCCTAGGTTCTTCCTAGAGAACGAGTTGCTCTACCGCAGATATAGACCCAGTAAACTGAAGGAGGAGGACGATTGGGCCAACGTCGAACAACTAGTGATTCCTGCCAGCCTGCGGCCCACTATTCTACACCTGGCCCACGGAGCACTCTCCCACTACGGATTTAACAAGACTTACCATGGAATCCGTCAAGACTACTACTGGCCAGGTATGGTAAATAGCGTCAAACAGTACGTCAAACAGTGTCATACATGTCGAATGGCAGGTAAACCGAACATCTCTATTCCCAGAGCACCACTAACTCCCATACAGGTGCCTGCGGAACCTTTCCACAGACTTATTTTAGACTGTGTTGGTCCTTTACCTCGGACCAGTTCAGGTAACGCCTGTATCTTAACCATCCTGTGTCCTACCACCAGATTCCCCATAGCAGTTCCAGTAAAGAACATTACGGCTGCTACGGTTGTGAAACACTTATTGAAGATCTTCACCCAGTATGGATTTCCAAGGGAGGTTCAGAGCGACTGTGGCACCAACTTCACCAGTGATCTCTTCAAGAGGACACTGGAAGAGTTCAACATCAAACAGGTATTGTCCAGCCCCTATCATCCTGCTTCACAGGGTTCTCTTGAGCGTAGTCATCAGACTATTAAAGCACTCCTGAAGAAGTTTTGTAATGAAACCTCTAAGGATTGGGATAAGCAAATCGACCTAATAATGTGTATCTATAGAAGTCTTCCCAATGAGTCCCTAGGAGTATCTCCTTATGAGATGCTCTACGGACGTAAGTGCCGTACTCCTCTCAAGGTTTTCAAAGACTCTCTACGTGATGCCACCTTCAGTGAGCATCAGAATGTGCCCAGTTTCTTCAAAACCTACAACACATTCTAGAGAGGGTCCGCAGTTTTGCTCTAGATAATCTATTGAAAGCACAGGAGAGGATGAAGACTCATTACGACAAGACCAGCAAAGTAAGGAAATTTACACCGGGAGACTTCGTACTTGCTTATTTCCCTATCCCAGGTTCTCCTTTACAAAACAGGTTTTCGGGACCCTACCGAATCAAGGAGTGCAGAAACAACCATAACTACGTTCTAGAGACTCCAGATAGGCGGCGGAAGACCCAGTTGTGCCACGTCAACCTCCTGAAGCTATATAACGGTACTCCTCCCACTGTCATGATAACCTACTCTTCCTTTAAAGAGCCATACATCCACAGTGAGACCTTCCCTGCTTCTCCTCCCGAAAGCACTGACAAGGAGTCAGCGCTTTCTAATTCGGAAATCCTAACTGATCTTCCCAACTATTTTCAGGACAATCATAGTGCACCTCTCATCAAGATCTTCAAAGAACATCAAGAGTAGTTCCGAGATGATCCCCAAGAGTGTAATGTTACCCAGCACGACATCCAACTGCTCCCTGACACCCAGCCGATTCGTCAACCCTTCTACCGAATCAGCCCTAGCAAGAAGGAAGTCATGCGTGCTGAGGTGCAGTACCTCTTGGATCATGGACTGGCTACACCTTGTGAGTCCCTCTGGGCCTCACCCTGTATCTTGATGCCAAAACCCCAAGGTAAGGTGAGACTGTGCACGGATTTCCGTAAGTTAAATAATGTGACTGTCAAGGATGCATACCCCTTGCCAAGGATAGATGACATTCTTGACGCCATTGGTAATGCCCAGTACTTGTCCCAAGTGGACTTGCTTAAGGGGTATTACCAAGTGTGTCTAACAGAGCGAGCCAAAGAAATATCTACCTTTATCACTCCCTTTGGACTTTTCAGATATGAACGCCTTCCTTTCGGACTATGTAATGCCCCGGCCACCTTTCAGAGAGCTGTCAACCGCGTCATCCAGGGCTTGGATAACACGTACGCCTATTTGGATGATATCGTCGTAGCATCCAACACCTGGAGCGAACATCTGCTCCAGTTGCAACGACTGTTCGCCAAGCTCCTGACAGCCGGCCTCACCATCAACCTGGGCAAGTCCACCTTCGCCAAAGGTAAAGTGCGTTATCTGGGTCATGTAATTGGGAGTGGCAGCCTAGCTCCGTTAGACACACACACTCAAGCCATCCAGCATTATCCACAGCCTACCACCAGGAAGCAGCTCCTGCGCTTCCTTGGTCTTGCCTCCTACTACCGTAGGTTTGTGAGAAATTTTAGTACAGTCGCCACACCATTAATCATTTTAACCAGTCCCAAGCAACGGTATAATTGGACCATGCAGCAAACCGTTGCTTTCGAACAACTCAAATTCCTCCTCTGTTCTAATCCCATTCTCGCCTCGCCAGATATCACCAAGCGTTTCGTCCTTTATGTCGACGCTAGTGGTACCGGCATCGGTGGTGTCCTGATGCAGCAACGAGGCGAGGAGGTTCTACCTGTCAGCTACTACAGCTACAAGTTGAAACCCCACCAGAGGAACTACTGCACTATTGAAAAGGAGCTACTATCCATCGTCCTGAATCTCCAGCACTTTTCTCCATACCTACAAGGTGCCAGGTCTACCACCATCTTCTCAGACCACAATCCTCTCCGCTTCTTACATCAAGCCCAATTCACTAACCAGCGTCTTCTACGATGGGCTTTATATCTGCAAGATTTCAACCTGGAGATCCGCTATATCAAGGGTTCTGACAACATCATAGCCGACGCCCTCTCCAGAGTCTATGAAGTAGAAGCAACTCCAACTATTACTCCACCACATGAAGACGTAACTTCTTCCAGAACCACAGGCTTCGGGGGAGAGTTGTGACGATAATCTCTTTCAAGAGAGATTGAGCCTGCTCTTCCCTACATAATTACGTCAAAATACAAGATACTATATACAAGATACGTCCACCAAGTATCGCCAAACGTTTTGCCCAGAGAGCAAATCGTACCCAGCACACCTGGCCACCGCCGTAACCAGCTAACTGCTCATCCTCTGCCTGCCTGTTGCTGATTGGCTGGTGTCTCGTCGCCCCTGCCCTCCGCCACCACCACAAGTCGACGTCTGGGCTGCAGTGCGCCAGTCTCGTCAGAATATCTCAGTGCTCCATGCAGTTGACATCTCTCGCTGGTAGACTAAGCCTTGGCTTTCGTGTACTAAGGGAGGTGGCAGCTCGAAGCCAGTATTCCAGCACTCATATTTTATTTTGCTATCACTGTAACTTACTTGTCTTAGCGTAACTTTTCATTTGCCAGTGATTATTCATGTTATTTTGTTTGTTGACTTGTCCTGCATATTTTTATGAGATTACCTTTATTCATGTCTTGTTTTCTAGAGTAATTAAAATTTCATTGTTTATATACTTGTGTTTTGTGTGTCTTCCCATTACCTTACCACAGACGAAAGGACCAACTTTTCTCTTTTTTTTTTGTCATGTGACGAGGCCCTGCCCCTAGCTTTTGAAACAGCCGAACACCAACGCTTTACCGTCACAATATATATATATATATATATATATATATATATATATATATATATATATATATATATATATATATATATATATATATATATATATATATATATATATATATGTCGTACCTAGTAGCCAGAACGCACTTCTCAGCCTACTATTCAAGGCCCGATTTGCCTACTAAGCCATGTTTTCATGAATTAATGTTTTTTCGACTACCTAACCTACCTAACCTAACCTAACCTAACTTTTTCTGCTACCTAACCGAACCTAACCTATAAAGATAGGTTAGGTTAGGTTAGGTAGGGTCATATATCTACGTTAATTTTAACTTCAATAAACAAAAATTGACCTCATACATAATGAAATGGGTAGCTTTATCATTTCATAAGAAAAAAAATAGAGAAAATATATTAATTCATAAAAACTTGGCTTAATAGGCAAATTGGGCCTTGAATAGTAGGCTGAGAAGTGAGTTCTGGCTACTAGGTACGACATATATATATATATATATATATATATATATATATATATATATATATATATATATATATATATATATATATATATATATATATATATATATATATATATGTCGTACCTAGTAGCCAGAACTCACTTCTCAGCCTACTATTCAAGGCCCGATTTGCCTAATAAGCCAAGTTTTCCTGAATTAATATATTTACTATAATTGTTTTCTTATGAAATGATAAAGCTACCCTTTTCACTATGTATGAGGTCAATTTTTTTTTATTGAGTTAAAATTAACGTAGATATATGACCGAACCTAACCAACCCTACCTAACCTAACCTAACCTATATATATAGGTAAGGTTTGGTTAGGTAGCCAAAAAAAGCTAGGTTAGGTTAGGTTAGGTAGGTTAGGCAGACGAAAAAACATTAATTCATGAAAACTTGGCTTATTAGGCAAATCGGGCCTTGCATAGTAGGCTGAGAAGTGAGTTCTGGCTACTAGGTACGACATATATATATATATGTCGTACCTAGTAGCCAGAACGCACTTCTCGGCCTACTATGCAAGGCCCGATTTGCCTAATAAGCCAAGTTTTCCAGAATTAATATATTTTCTCTAAATTTTTATATTATGAAATGATAAAGCTACCCATTTCATTATGTATGAGGTCAATTTTTTTTATTGGAGTTAAAATTAACGTAGATATTTGACCGAACCTAACCAACCCTACACAACCTAACCTAACCTAACCTATCTATATAGGTTAGGTTAGGTTAGGTAGCCGAAAAAGTTAGGTTAGGTATGTTATGTAGTCGAAAAACAATTAATTCGTGAAAACGTGGCTAATTAGGCAAATTGGGCCTTGCATAGTAGGCTAAGAATATATATATATATATATATATATATATATATATATATATATATATATATATATATATGTTTCATTGAATATGACCGCATATTCTGTATTTATTATTTTCTGGTTTAGGGCTTCTATCCCTCTAACTATTTTCTTAGCATCAGGGCTTAATTGAAATAGGAGTTCTCCAAAACTCATTTTCGTACTTTTAAGGTGAAGAAAAGAAGTGATTTACTATAGAGTGTGTGACGATAATCTCCTTCAAGAGATTGAGCCTGCTCTTCCCTCCAAAATTACGTCTTCACAACTATATAAAAGACTATGGAAGAAATGTCCAACAACGACAACAAACACCAGCAAGGCTTGCCAGGGTGAGCAGAAACGTATGCAACCAGCCACCTGTTCGAACTCCAACCACCAAACTACCCGTTGATCGCTACGGCTCCGCTGATTGGTCGCCGGTCTGGCTGCACCTGCACTCGCCCCCCAATACTACCTGATGTCTGGGGTCGCCCCAACATCAGTCCTCAGAATGTTCCGTGCTTTCGTAGCCAGCACTCCTCCCAGCTAGACGTTAGCGTGTACTGAGAGAGGTGGTGGCTTTAAGCCAATATTCCAGCACCTCCCACTTAACTTTTGTGTTGCACTTCTTATTATTTTGCCTTAACGTAACTTTCATTGTGTCATTTAAGTATTCTTATTATTTTGATTCATTGATTTTATTATAAGAATTTGTTTGTCCATATTTTCATGTTTTGATTTATTTAACGTAATTAAAATTTCATTGTTAAAGTTTACTTGTGTTTTGTGTGTCTTCTCCTTACCTTACCACAGACGAAGTTCCAGTTTTTCTATTTTTTTTTATAACTATGTGACGAGGCCATACCCCTAGCCTTGAACAGCCGAACACCAACGCGTTACCGTCACAAGTTATATGGGGGCCTGTCCGGGAGCTTCACTCAGGTACTGGTGCTAAGTGGTAATTTATGGTAAGCGTATTTAACTTTGTTAACGTAGCTTTACTAATTTTTCATTCAATTTCATTTTTTATAAGGTGCGGTGTATTGTGCATTACGAGAGTAACATATAGTGAAGGTGAGACAACTTTGGATTACGTGGTGACTGTAGGCCGCAGTCATACTCTTAATTGGTCATCTCTCCCTCCTTGTTATTACTCGTATTTACCATCTATGTCCCTTGAATATTTCTCATTCTGACAGATCATCATATTGGTACCCTGGTACTGTGGTCTGCCCCGGGTCAAGAGTACCCAATCTTCTGCAATCTGACTGTAGGAGGACAAAGAGGGCCATAGTTCCTCTAGCTCGAACTTTAGTTGCTGAATTGGGACCTCAGCAGCAGTTCTCGTCACCAGTTGACACCTCGCACCCCTACACGTCAGTCAGAGATGATGATACATACAACGGTAGGGAATTAGCTTATTTTTTCAGAGCACAAAAGTTCGCTAATTCTGTAAGTATCATATTAAATTCAGTAGGAAAAACTTGCTTTATGTCCTTTAGAGACTTGGCAAGGTATGCCTACATTCTTGGACTACCAATTTTACTTTTGAAGCATTTAACTGTTTCATTTGTTTTCGAAACTTTGTTTCATTTGTTAGTAGGATTTTCTTGCCCTTATTCTCTTACATGAGTACCGGGTACAAGATTTCCTGCGCCCTTGATTTAATTTAATATCTTTCACTTAACGTTAATTGTTAAAGATCACACAGGATAGGTACCAGTTGCCACGTTGTCCTGTTTCTGACATTTCATTATTGAACATTCGTGTACCTTTATTTGCTAATTTCACCATGTTTCGTCTCCAAACTTTCCGTGCAAATCCAGCAGGTGAAATAGGGACTTTAAGTCGTGCCAAGAGGACTGAACTACAAACTCTTGCACATGAGTATCAACTAGAAGTTCCCTACCAAGCCAACAAAAATGACCTACACAACCTGTTGCTGGATTACTATTTAGAGCAAGGTAAGATAGACTCTGAAACTCATGAAACTTACTATATTGCAGAGAAAACTGACTTGGCTACGATGAAACTTAAACTAGAGCTGGCCAAGATTGAACGTGAGCAGCAAAGAGAAGCTGCTGCCATACGAAGAGAGGAACAAGAACGAGAAATCACCCTCAGAGAACGTGAAGCTGCCTTGAGGAGAGAAGAACATGAACGTGGACTCGCCCTCCAGGAACGTGAGGTTGCACTACTCCAGGAGCAGGAACGAGTACAGCTTGAAACCAAACGACGCGAGTTGGAGATGCAACGCGAACATGACAAGCAACAAGCGACTCTGGCTCTAGAGTGTCGTCAACGGGAATACACGTTGGAAACTTCACACCTCGCTCAACGCCAGCAAGCTACTGCCAATCTTCCCGTCAGTTTTAATATATCACATGCAAGTAAGTTAATGCCATCCTTTGTAGAAGCAGAAGTTGATGTGTTCTTTACCACCTTTGAAACCCTTGCTAATCAACTCAGTTGGCCTGTCGACCAATGGGCCACACTTCTCAGAGTCCATCTTACAGGTAGAGCTGCAGTCACACTCAGTACTTTGGCGTCTGAGAATGACTACTACACTCTGAAACAAGCAGTGTTGGACGCCTACCTCCTCTCTACTGAAAGTTATAGAAGGAAATTCCGTGACCACCTGAAGGCAAGTACCACTACCTTCCTCGAGTTTGCTAACACGAAACGGAGGTATTTCATGAAATGGCTGGAAGCAGCACATGTCTCTACTTTTACAGAACTCGTCAACCTGATGCTTGTTGAAGAATTCTTGAGACGTGTGCCGCCTCCTGTCCGCCTCTACTTAGCAGATAAAGAAGAAACCGACTACCTGAAGTGTGCTAAGTCGGCTGACACTTACAGCCTCATCCACCGGCTGACACCTGAACCATCCTCCAGTAAGAAGTCGTGGTACAGTTACGAGAAGGTGAGCCCCGATCAAGCTGGTTCACAACTGTACTGCAAGTATTGTAGACTCTATGGACATACCATAGACAAGTGTGGTAAGTCTCAATACAAGGGAACCACTGACCAACAACGACCCAAACCAACTCCTCCTAAGTCCGGTAAGCCTGTGATGAATGTTGGTGTTGATGTTAATGATCTTTCTCTTTTCAGTAACCACCTGTATACTGGAACTGTCTCTGCCAACGGTTCAAATCCGGAGGGACGTTTCAAATTGAAGATCTTGAGGGACACAGCGGCTCTACAATCAATCATCTTGAAGTCGGCTGTGCCCAACATAGTCTACACCGGGGAAACAGTCTTCATCACTGACCTCACTGCTACTACTCCATACCCTCTCGCCAGAGTCCACCTGGATTGTCCCTACGTGAACGGGGAAGTCCAAGTCGCCGTCAGGGAAAAGCCTTTTCCCATGCCTGGAGTGCAACTTCTCCTAGGCAACGACTTGGCAGAAGACCTGCAACCGACCAACCTGATCGTCATGGACAAACCCCAGGTGTGTAACTCTGTGCCAAGTAATCCTATTCTCGAGTATGTTCCAGCAGAGGTTCAAGAGAGTGATGAAGTTTCTCCTCCGGTTCTCGTGACCACCCGTGCACAAGCCGCACGTCCACAGCCAGCTGACTCTACTGCTACCGCTGTCCCTCAAGACTCTCAGAAACTACCCCCGCATCTGACCAAGTTGGAGTTCCGTAAGTTGCAGAGGGAAGATCTTACTTTAACACCATTGTTTTTCCAGGCTGAGACTCAACCCGACAGTATTCCTGGGTTCTTCCTAGAGAACGACTTGCTCTACCGCAGATATAGACCCAGTAAACTGAAGGAGGAGGACGATTGGGCCAACATCGAACAACTTGTGATTCCCACCAGCCTGCGGCCCACTATTCTACACCTGGCCCATGGAGCATTCTCCCACTACGGCTTCAACAAGACTTACCATGGGATTCGCCAAGACTACTACTGGCCAGGTATGGTAAATAACGTCAAACAGTACGTAAAACAGTGTCATACATGTCAGATGGCAGGCAAACCGAACGTCTCCATTCCCAGAGCACCACTGATTCCCATACAGGTGCCTGCGGAACCTTTCCACAGACTCATAATAGACTGTGTTGGTCCTTTACCTCGGACCAGTTCAGGTAACGCCTACATCCTAACCATCCTGTGTCCTACCACCAGATTTCCCATAGCAGTTCCAGTGAAGAACATCACGGCTGCTACGGTTATCAAACATCTATTGAAGATCTTCACTCAATACGGATTTCCCAGGGAGATTCAAAGTGACTGTGGCACCAACTTCACCAGTGATCTCTTCAAAAGGACACTGGAGGAGTTCAACATCAAACAGGTATTGTCCAGCCCCTATCATCCTGCTTCACAGGGTTCTCTTGAACGTAGTCATCAGACCATCAAAGCACTCTTGAAAAAGTTTTGTAGTGAAACCTCAAAGGATTGGGATAAGCAGATTGACCTAATAATGTGTATTTTCAGAAGTCTCCCCAATGAGTCCCTAGGAGTATCTCCTTATGAGATGCTCTACGGCCGTAAGTGCCGTACTCCCCTTAAGGCTTTCAAAGACTCTCTCAGAGATGCCACCTTCAGTGAGCATCAGAATGTGCCCCAGTTTCTTCAAAACCTTCAGCACATTCTAGAGAGAGTCCACCGCTTTGCCCATGATAATCTATTGAAAGCCCAGGTGAGAATGAAGACTCATTACGACCAGACCAGCAAAGTAAGAAAATTCAAGCCGGGAGACTTCGTCCTTGCTTATTTCCCTATCCCAGGTTCACCTTTACAAAACAGATTTTCAGGACCCTACTGCGTCAAAGAGTGCAGGAATAATAATAATTATGTGATAGAGACTCCAGATAGGCGGCGGAAGACCCAGCTGTGCCACGTCAACCTCCTGAAGCAATATAATGGTACTCCTCCCACTGTCTTGATTAATTGTTCTACCTTCACAGAACCCTACATCCACAGTGAGACCATCCCGGCTTCTTCTCCCGAAAGCACTGACAAGGAGTCGGCGCTTTCTAATTCCAAAATCCTTAATGATCTTCCCAAATGCTTTCAGGATAATAATCGTGCTCCTATGCCCTCTTCTAATTCCACTCTCACCTCGTCAGATAAGCCCTTCATCCTCCATGTCGACGCCAATGGTACCGACGTGGGTGGTGTCGTGATGCAGCAACGAGGCGAGAAGAATACACCTGTCAGCGACTACTGCTACAAGGATCTACGGAACAATTGGCAAGGAGCTACTCTTCCTCATCCTGAAGCTTCAGCACTTCACTCCACACCTGAAAAGTGCTCGGTCCACCATCAATACGGACCACACCACCCTACACCTCCTGCAGCACGCCCACTTCTCATCTCAACGTCTTCTACTATGGGCTTGCTAACTGCAGAAATTCAACCTGGAGACACGCTATACCAAGAGTCTGACAACATCTTAGCCCATGATCTCTCCAGAGTTTATGAAGTAGAAGCAACTCCATCCATTACTCCACCACATAACGACGTACTTCTTCCAGAACCGCAGGCTTCGGGGGAGAGTTGTGACGATAATCTCCTTCAAGAGATTGAGCCTGCTCTTCCCTCCAAAATTACGTCTTCACAACTATATAAAAGACTATGGAAGAAATGTCCAACAACGACAACAAACACCAGCAAGGCTTGCCAGGGTGAGCAGAAACGTATGCAACCAGCCACCTGTTCGAACTCCAACCACCAAACTACCCGTTGATCGCTACGGCTCCGCTGATTGGTCGCCGGTCTGGCTGCACCTGCACTCGCCCCCCAATACTACCTGATGTCTGGGGTCGCCCCAACATCAGTCCTCAGAATGTTCCGTGCTTTCGTAGCCAGCACTCCTCCCAGCTAGACGTTAGCGTGTACTGAGAGAGGTGGTGGCTTTAAGCCAATATTCCAGCACCTCCCACTTAACTTTTGTGTTGCACTTCTTATTATTTTGCCTTAACGTAACTTTCATTGTGTCATTTAAGTATTCTTATTATTTTGATTCATTGATTTTATTATAAGAATTTGTTTGTCCATATTTTCATGTTTTGATTTATTTAACGTAATTAAAATTTCATTGTTAAAGTTTACTTGTGTTTTGTGTGTCTTCTCCTTACCTTACCACAGACGAAGTTCCAGTTTTTCTATTTTTTTTTATAACTATGTGACGAGGCCATACCCCTAGCCTTGAACAGCCGAACACCAACGCGTTACCGTCACAAGTGTATTACACTTATTTGTATAATTTGCACGACGTTTCGAACCTCCATGGTTCATTCTCAAGTGAACAGATCTTACAATACTAGTTGATTATATACCCGCATTTGGTCAGGTGATAATACAATGAAGGTGAAAACATGGGGGGTACATAAGGGATAAACATAGGGGCTGCAGAAGGCTTATTGGCCCATACGAGGCATCTCCTATCTAAACACAAAGATTAATCCAGTGTAATTGGCCTGTTATGTTGGACATTGTCTTCTGTGTTGGCATCGATATGTTCTTGTCTTGTCCTTACTCTCATGGTGGGTAGAGTAAATAGTTCCGTGATTTGGGTGTTCATGGTAGGTCGCTCTATTCTTATGTGAATTGCCTCAAGAATTTGTAATCTTCTTGAATCTTGGGTTTTGTCTATTATGCAAGTATTCTTGTTCAACATTTCTCTTGTTAGAGTAATGTCATGGGCTTGTCTCATGTGATTCCTAGGGGCACCAGATTGAAGATGGCATGTCAAACGCCTCGTCAGCTTGGTCGACGTCATACCTATGTACTTACATTGAAGGTTACATCCTTCGTGGGGGCAAGTGTACATGTATACAACGCTTGACTGCTGTAGAGGGTTCTCCGTCGGCTTCGGGCTGTTTTTGATAAGGAGTTCGGAAGTCTTCTTGGTTTTGTAGAATATTATCAGGTTTATGTTTTGGTTAGGAGTAGTGCTTTTTACTCCTTTACGGATTATTTCTTTCATTATTCTTTCCTCTTTTATATGTTCACTGTGCATGGTTGATTTGTAATATAATTTTATTGGGGGTGTTGTGGTTTCTGTTCTAGGTTCTGAATTATACCAACGGTCCAAGTGTCTTCTTATAGCAGCGTTTATTTCCGCGTTGCTATATCCGTTGTTCACCAATACCTGAGTTACTCTTTCAAACTCTCTACTCACGTTGCTCCATTCAGAGCAGTGGGTAAGCGCTCGACGAATACAAGCATTGAGAACACTGGCTTTGTATCTTTGGGGGCACTCACTTCTACCGTTCAGGCATAATCCTATGTTGGTGGGCTTGGTATATACGTTGGTGCTTAAAGAGGTTCCTGTTTTTGTTATTAGTACATCCAAGAATGGCAGACTGTTATTTTCACTATTTTCATGTGTAAATCGGAGTACTGACTCTCTCTCTAGGTGTCTTTTTAGGTCAATTAGTTCATCTGAGTCTTTTACTATTACGAATATATCATCTACATAACGGAAGTATACAGTTGGTTTTTGTCTGCTACTGAAGACCCTATCTTCGATGGTTCCCATATAAAAATTAGCAAATAAAACTCCTAAGGGGGAGCCCATTGCTACTCCGTCTATTTGTAAATACATGTCTCCTTGTGGACTGATGAAAGGGGCTTCCTTTGTACATGCTTCGAGAAGACTTTTCAAGTGTGGCTCAGGTATGTCTAATTTGGGGGTGCTCTCGTCTCTGTATACTCTGTCCAGTATCATTCCTATGGTTGTGTCGACTGGGACGTTGGTAAAAAGTGATTCAACGTCCAGGGAAGCGATGATTCCATCGGGCTGGGTAGATTTGATCAATTCTAGGAAATCTGCTGATGATTGTAGACTAAACTTACTTGGAGTGTATGGAGTTAGGAGTTCATTGAGTTTCTTTGCCAGGTGATAAGTTGGGGTTGGTATTTGGCTGATTATAGGGCGTAGTGGGTTACCTGGTTTATACGTCTTAACATTGCCGTAGGCATATCCTAAGCCATAGTCGCCTTGAAGTTTATTGAAATGCACACTACCTTTCTTTGCGTTGATTGCTGTAATTGTTTTGTTTACTTTCCGCTTAAGGTCTTCTACGGGGTTCCTCGTGATTCGTTGAAATTTGGAGTCGTCACTTAGGATGTCGCTAATTTTGTTCATGTATTCATGGGTAGGAATCAATACATATGCTGCTGTTTTGTCGGCTTTTCTTATTGTTACGTCTTTCAGATTTTTTAGTTGTTTCGCTGCTTCTTTGAGTCGTGGGGTTAAGATTGTAGATGAATATGTTCCTCGTTTTTTCCCTGCTTCTGCAAGTAGTTCAGCTTGAAGTGTGTCAGTGGTGATGACTTTTTTGTTGTCTTCTAGCTTATGGATATCGTCCAGAAGCATTTCGATTTCCAGGCGTTTTTGATGCATCTTTGGTTTAGATAAGAATTGACAATTTAGACCAAGATTTAAGAGGTCTCGTTGGTCCTGGGTAAGATCATAAGAAGTCAGGTTAAAGTAGCCATCTTTAGGACGAGGGATTTTTAGCTGTCCACCGTTTAGGGATGTTAACTTACGGAGTGTCTTTGTTTCTACAAGAGTTTCATGTTGTTGTTTCAGGTTAAATAGTTCACTGTTGATGGTTTGCTTGAGTTGGATAGGGATGTCGTACTGGGTCCATTTGTTTAACAGATGCTCCGCCTGCTCTATAAAGGTTTGGAGGGCTTCCTTCTTCTTGTTTAGTTGATGCCGAATGAGCTCTTGCTTATACCTATAGGTAAACTCTGTATTGCGGACTGCTGGGTCATGTGGGTTTATATTGGTATATACTGACAGCAGGTTTTCTTTCAAACATGTTTCATTGAATATGACCGCATATTCTGTATTTATTATTTTCTGGTTTAGGGCTTCTATCCCTCTAACTATTTTCTTAGCATCAGGGCTTAATTGAAATAGGAGTTCTCCAAAACTCATTTTCGTACTTTTAAGGTGAAGAAAAGAAGTGATTTACTATAGAGTGTATTACACTTATTTGTATAATTTGCACGACGTTTCGAACCTCCATGGTTCATTCTCAAGTGAACAGATCTTACAATACTAGTTGATTTTATACCCGCATTAGGTCAGGTGATAATACAATGAAGGTGAAAACCTTCACCTTCAAGAAAACCTTCTTGTAATCAAGAAGATTACAAATTCTTGAGGCAATTCACATAAGAATAGAGCGACCTACCATGAACACCCAAATCACGTAACTATTTACTCTACCCACCATGAGAGTAAGGACAAGACAAGAACATATCGATGCCAACACAGAAGACAACAACATAACATAACAGGCCAATTACACTGGATTAATCTTTGTGTTTAGATAGGAGATGCCTCGTATGGGCCAATAAGCCTTCTGCAGCCCCTATGTTTATCCCTTATGTACCCCCCCATGTTTTCACCTTCATTGTATTATCACCTGACCTAATGCGGGTATAAAATCAACTAGTATTGTAAGATCTGTTCACTTGAGAATGAACCATGGAGGTTCGAAACGTCGTGCAAATTATACAAATAAGTGTAATACACTCTATAGTAAATCACTTCTTTTCTTCACCTTAAAAGTACGAAAATGAGCTTTGGAGAACTCCTATTTCAATTAAGCCCTGATGCTAAGAAAATAGTTAGAGGGATAGAAGCCCTAAACCAGAAAATAATAAATACAGAATATGCGGTCATATTCAATGTAACATGTTTGAAAGAAAACCTGCTGCCAGTATATAACAATATAAACCCACATGACCCAGCAGTCCGCAATACAGAGTTTACCTATAGGTATAGGCAAGAGCTCATTCGGCATCAACTAAACAAGAAGAAGGAAGCCCTCCAAACCTTTATAGAGCAGGCGGAGCATCTGTTAAACAAATGGACCCAGTACGACATCCCTATCCAACTCAAGCAAACCATCAACAGTGAACTATTTAACCTGAAACAACAACATAAAACTTTTGTAGAAACAAAGACACTCCGTAAGTTAACATCCCTAAACGGTGGACAACTAAAAATCCCTCGTCCTAAAGATGGCTACTTTAACCTGACTTCTTATGATCTTACCCAGGACCAACGAGACCTCTTAAATCTTGGTCTAAATTGTCAATTCTTATCTAAACCAAAGATGCATCAAAAACGCCTGGAAATCGAAATGCTTCTGGACGATATCCATAAGCTAGAAGACAACAAAAAAGTCATCACCACTGACACACTTCAAGCTGAACTACTTGCAGAAGCAGGGAAAAAACGAGGAACATATTCATCTACAATCTTAACCCCACGACTCAAAGAAGCAGCGAAACAACTAAAAAATCTGAAAGACGTAACAATAAGAAAAGCCGACAAAACAGCAGCATATGTATTGATTCCTACCCATGAATACATGAACAAAATTAGCGACATCCTAAGTGACGACTCCAAATTTCAACGAATCACGAGGAACCCCGTAGAAGACCTTAAGCGGAAAGTAAACAAAACAATTACAGCAATCAACGCAAAGAAAGGTAGTGTGCATTTCAATAAACTTCAAGGCGACTATGGCTTAGGATATGCCTACGGCAATGTTAAGACGTATAAACCAGGTAACCCACTACGCCCTATAATCAGCCAAATACCAACCCCAACTTATCACCTGGCAAAGAAACTCAATGAACTCCTAACTCCATACACTCCAAGTAAGTTTAGTCTACAATCATCAGCAGATTTCCTAGAATTGATCAAATCTACCCAGCCCGATGGAATCATCGCTTCCCTGGACGTTGAATCACTTTTTACCAACGTCCCAGTCGACACAACCATAGGAATGATACTGGACAGAGTATACAGAGACGAGAGCACCCCCAAATTAGACATACCTGAGCCACACTTGAAAAGTCTTCTCGAAGCATGTACAAAGGAAGCCCCTTTCATCAGTCCACAAGGAGACATGTATTTACAAATAGACGGAGTAGCAATGGGCTCCCCCTTAGGAGTTTTATTTGCTAATTTTTATATGGGAACCATCGAAGATAGGGTCTTCAGTAGCAGACAAAAACCAACTGTATACTTCCGTTATGTAGATGATATATTCGTAATAGTAAAAGACTCAGATGAACTAATTGACCTAAAAAGACACCTAGAGAGAGAGTCAGTACTCCGATTTACACATGAAAATAGTGAAAATAACAGTCTTCCATTCTTGGATGTACTAATAACAAAAACAGGAACCTCTTTAAGCACCAACGTATATACCAAGCCCACCAACATAGGATTATGCCTGAACGGTAGAAGTGAGTGCCCCCAAAGATACAAAGCCAGTGTTCTCAATGCTTGTATTCGTCGAGCGCTTACCCACTGCTCTGAATGGAGCAACGTGAGTAGAGAGTTTGAAAGAGTAACTCAGGTATTGGTGAACAACGGATATAGCAACGCGGAAATAAACGCTGCTATAAGAAGACACTTGGACCGTTGGTATAATTCAGAACCTAGAACAGAAACCACAACACCCCCAATAAAATTATATTACAAATCAACCATGCACAGTGAACATATAAAAGAGGAAAGAATAATGAAAGAAATAATCCGTAAAGGAGTAAAAAGCACTACTCCTAACCAAAACATAAACCTGATAATATTCTACAAAACCAAGAAGACTTCCGAACTCCTTATCAAAAACAGCCCGAAGCCGACGGAGAACCCTCTACAGCAGTCAAGCGTTGTATACATGTACACTTGCCCCCACGAAGGATGTAACCTTCAATGTAAGTACATAGGTATGACGTCGACCAAGCTGACGAGGCGTTTGACATGCCATCTTCAATCTGGTGCCCCTAGGAATCACATGAGACAAGCCCATGACATTACTCTAACAAGAGAAATGTTGAACAAGAATACTTGCATAATAGACAAAACCCAAGATTCAAGAAGATTACAAATTCTTGAGGCAATTCACATAAGAATAGAGCGACCTACCATGAACACCCAAATCACGGAACTATTTACTCTACCCACCATGAGAGTAAGGACAAGACAAGAACATATCGATGCCAACACAGAAGACAATGTCCAACATAACAGGCCAATTACACTGGATTAATCTTTGTGTTTAGATAGGAGATGCCTCGTATGGGCCAATAAGCCTTCTGCAGCCCCTATGTTTATCCCTTATGTACCCCCCCATGTTTTCACCTTCATTGTATTATCACCTGACCTAATGCGGGTATAAAATCAACTAGTATTGTAATATCTGTTCACTTGAGAATGAACCATGGAGGTTCGAAACGTCGTGCAAATTATACAAATAAGTGTAATACACTCTATAGTAAATCACTTCTTTTCTTCACCTTAAAAGTACGAAAATGAGTTTTGGAGAACTCCTATTTCAATTAAGCCCTGATGCTAAGAAAATAGTTAGAGGGATAGAAGCCCTAAACCAGAAAATAATAAATACAGAATATGCGGTCATATTCAATGAAACATGTTTGAAAGAAAACCTGCTGCCAGTATATACCAATATATATATATATATATATATATATATATGTTGTACCTAGTAGCCAGAACGTCGTATTCGGCCTACTATGCAAGGCCCGATTTGCCTAATAAGCCAAGTTTTCCTGAATTAATATATTTTCTCTAATTTTTTTCTTATGAAATGATAAAGCTATCCATTTCATTATGTATGAGGGCAATTTTTTTTTATTGGAGGTAAAATTAATGTAGATATATGACCGAACCTAACCAACCCTACCTAACCTATCCTATAGGTTAGGTTAGGTAGCCGAAAAAGTTAGGTTAGGTTTTTTAGGTAGGTTAGGTAGTCGAAAAACAATTAATTCATGAAAACTTGGCTTATTAGGCAAATCGGGCCTTGCATAGTAGGCTGAGAAGCGCGTTCTGGCTACTAGGTACGACATATATATATATATATATATATATATATATATATATATATATATATGTCGTACCTAGTAGCCAGAACGCACTTCTCAGCCTACTATGCAAGGCCAAATTTGCCTAATAAGTCAAGTTTTCCTGAATTAATATATTTTCACTAATTTTTTTCTTATGAAAAGATAAAGCTACCCATTTCATTATGTATGAGGTCAATTTTTTTTATTGGAGTTCAAATTAACGTAGATATATGACCGAACCTAACCAACCCTACCTAACCTAACCTAACCTATCTTTATAGGTTAGGTTAGGTTAGGTAGCCGAAAAAGTTAGGTTAGGTTAGGTTAGGTAGGTTAGGTTGTCGAAAAACAATTAATTCATGAAAACTTGGCTTATTAGGCAAATTTGGCCTTGCATAGTAGGCTGAGAAGTGCGTTCTGGCTACTAGGTACGACATATATATATATATATATATATATATATATATATATTATATATATATGTCGTACCTAGTAGCCAGAACTCACTTCTCAGCCTACTATGCAAGGCCCGATTCGCCTAATAAGCCAAGTTTTCATGAATTAATTGTTTTTCGACTACCTAACCTACCTAACCTAACCTAACTTTTTCGGCTACCTAACCTAACCTAACCTATAAAGATAGGTTAGGTTAGGTTAGGTAGGGTTGGTTAGGTTCGGTCATATATCTATGTTAATTTTAACTGCAATAAAAAAATAATTGACCTCATACGTAATGAAATGGGTAGCTTTATCATTTCATAAGAAAAAAATTAGAGAAAATATATTAATTAAGGAAAACTTGGCTTATTAGGCAAATCGGGCCTTGCATAGTAGGCTGAGAAGTGCGTTCTGGCTACTAGGTACGACATATATATATATGTCGTACCTAATAGCCAGAACGCACTTCTCAGCCTACTATTCAAGGCCCGATTTGTCTAATAAGCCAAGTTTTCATGAATTAATGTTTTTTCGTCTACCTAACCTACCTAACCTAACCTAGCTTTTTTTGGCTACCTAACCTAACCTTACCTATAAATATAGGTAAGGTTAGGTTAGGTAGGGTTGGTTAGGTTCGGTCATATATCTACGTTAATTTTAACTCCAATAAAAAAAAATTGACCTCATACATAGAGAAAAGGGTTGCTTTATCATTTCATAAGAAAAAAATTCTAGTAAATATATTAATTCAGGAAAACTTGGCTTATTAGGCAAATCGGGCCTTGAATAGTAGGCTGAGAAGTGAGTTCTGGCTACTAGGTACGACATATATATATATATATATATATATATATATATATATATATATATATATATATATATATATATATATATATATATATATATATATATATATTCATGACATTAGTACTTGTCATGATTCCTTACTTCCCTATTTAATTACAAGTAAATAAAATACTTTATGCTCGAGATTACTTAGAAACGTTCTGCGAATGCATGTCCGAGCGAGAGGGAAGAGGGAAAGCGACGCCTGACTGCCATTGCAATAAGGAAAAGACTCCATCGAGAGGCGGCCATCTTACCGATCAGGGTACCACTGAGCACGTAATTTATGGACCATACAGAAGACATTAAAGCATCAGCGATTGTCTGGGTACCGTAGTGCCTCAATCAACAATCAGACGATCATTCGGCGAGCACCATCTAGTTAAGTAACACTGTTTATTCTTATATAGATCTCAATATAATAAACTTGTTCACTTGTTCGTCGTTATGTCGCTGGCCCTCCTCTAACCACAACGTGACTTCCTCTGTGAACTAAATTTATTCCCTAATTATAACACAGTTCTATAATTACTTGAGCATAGACGTCCTTTACATTTTACTTGGTTTACAGTCTGTGCCGAGTTCGCCTAAGGAGAGATCAACTCCCCACGCCACGCGTGTTGCAGGACGCATGTTCCAGCAAGTTCCAGATGAGGATACCTCACACGCGTACAACTATTCTCAATCACAGCTAAGCAGCTGAACTTATTTTAGTATATTTATTAACAATTCATTGATTATTGATATTACCTCAATATCCATTTACTATAAATATTTATGTATGCTATATTATTTCTTACATACATTTCTTAATACTTTACTAACAGATTTGATATTAATAGTTATCTTATCTTATGCTAATCACTGCATTATATAACTATTTAATTTACATTCATATTCTAATTACTCTGGCGAAGAACCAGCGCCAGAATAATGATAGAGATAAATTAATCTTTTAGCATGTAACCCCCTCATTTTGAGTGAGTGAATTTCACTCATAATATACAGTCCCTTTAATATTTAGTACATTATTAATTAAGAACATCCACAGGACACTAGTTCATGGAATTAATATCAAACCACTTGCTCTACCTAGTTTTCCAATTTTTCACAAAAAGTGGTGGTCCTTCGTAGCTATCGAAAATAGTATCAATTTAAACGAATTACACGAGTCATGTTTTCCCACACTTAGCCCTTCAGTATCTTTCACGTGTATATTTTTTTTATATATCTTGTCTTCTTTCTAGTGACTACATTTGGAGGGCTTTGAGATGATCCCAATAATTTAGGTGCTTTATCGCGTCTATGCGTGCCGTATATGTTCTCTGTATTCCCACTATTTCGGCAATCTCTCCTGCTCTGAAGGGGAAAGTGAGTACTGAGCAGTACTCAAGACGGGACAACGCAAGTGACTTGAGAGTACAACCATTGTGATGGGATCCCTGGATTTGAAAGTTTTTTGTTTTGTTTTAGATATATACAAGAGTTGTTACATTCTTGTACAGCCACTAGTACGCGTAGGGTTTCGTTCAAGTCCCTGAAATACGATCCCCGCCGCGAAGAGTCGTTGTTACAACTAAGTACACATTTTACTGCTGAGTTAAACAGAGGCTACAGTTAAGGATTTACGCCCAGTAAATCCTCCCCGGCCAGGATACGAACCCATCACAAAGCGCTCGCGGAACGCCAGGCGAGTGTCTTACCACTACACCATGGAGTTCTTGTAATCCATCCGATCATTTTTCTGGCTGACGCAATATTTGCTTGGTTATGCTCCCTAAATGTTAGGCCGTCAGACATCATCATTACTCCCAAATCCTTTACATGCTAATTTCTTACTATGGACACATTTGATTGTGTTTTGTACCCTGTATTATGCTTAAAGTCCTCATTTTTCCCTTACCTGGAATTTATCACTGTTATTTTGTGTCATCTGCAAAGGATGACACGAAGCTGTGACTTGTATTTTTGTCTATATCTAATATGAGAAAAAGGAAAAGCAGCGGTGCAAGGACTTTACCCTGAGGTACAGAGCTTTTAACTGTGCTTGGACACGATTTTATATGATTGACTGTTACTCGCTGAGTCCTGTTTGACAGAAAACTGAGTATCCAGCATCCTACTTTACCGGTTATTCCCATTGACCTCATTTTGTGTGCTATCACTCCATGGTCACATTTATCGAAAGCCTTTACAAAGTCCGTGTATACCACATCAGCATTCTGTTTTTCATCTAATACCTCAGTGACTTTGTCGTAGTGATCAAGTAGCTGTGAGAGGCACGAACTTCCCGCTCAAAATCCATGTTAGCCTGGGTTGTGAAGGCCATTGGTCTCGATGAAATTGGTGACCTGACTCGTAATAACTCTCTCAAATACTTTAATGTGGGACGTTAGTGCAACTGTACTATAATTCTTTGCGGGCTATGTCTGCTACTTTAAGTGCATCTGGTATCTCCCCCGTGTCCAAGCTCTTCCTCTACACTATACTGAGTGCCTGTACTACCGGCACTTTGCATTTCTTTATAAATATCGAATTCCATAAATCTGAACCTGGGGCCGAGTGCATGGGCATGTGTTCAATTTCACTTTCAAAGTCTAGTACGCTTGTGTTCATATCAGTTATATTTACAGGTGTTTGGATATCCCGCATAACGAAATTGTCTGGATCTTCCACTTTCATGTTGTTTATTGGAGCGCTAAACATGTCCTCATACTGGCTTTTTTTTATTTCACTAATTTCTTTGTTATCCTCGTGTATGAACCTTCACTTGTACGAAGAGGTCCAATACTGGCAGTGGATTTTGCTTTTGATTTTGCATATGTGAAGTAGCATTTTGGATTTTTCTTTATTTCCTGAATTACTTTCTGTTCTAACTGCCTTTCTTCAGTGTGATATGAGGGTTTCAATTTCCGCTCGATTTCTTCAATCTCACTATTTAAATTATTGCTTCTTTGAAGGGAAAGTCGTGTTTGCTTATGCATTTTAGTTATTTTTTTTCTTTCTTTTATAATGTCGTCTGCGTTCTCTTTCTACTTTGGATCTCTTTCTGGCTTTCCTCAAAGGAACATGTTTCAGACAGACTTGATACGCTTCCGAAGTTAGTTTTTCAATTCCTTCTGTAGGACTTGTATTACTTAGAACAGTTTCCCATGGAATGTTTGTAAGTTCCCTTATTTTCTACCAGTCTATCCTTTAATTATTAAAATTGAATTTACTGAATAACCCCTCTCGCTTGATCAACGTTTTAGGTCTATTATGAGTATTGATAGTCGTTTGCACTTCAATGAGCTTCTGATCTGAGTACGTGGTATCTGATATCGTAATGTCCCTGATAATGTCTTCATTGTTCATAAAGACCAGATCTAGAATATTTTAATTTCTCGTTGGCTCTGATATCTGCTGGTTGATTGAAAATTTGTCACAGAATCTAAGTAGTTCTCGAATATGTGGTTGGTTAGTTCCCGATAGATTTCCTGGTATAATATTATTGTTTGCTATAATCCAACTGAGACTAGGCAAGTTGAAGTCACCTAGGAAGATAATATCAGGTATCGGGTTCTCCATATTATCAAGGCTATTCTCTATTTTGTTTATCTGTTCTGTGAATTCCTCGGCCGTTGCATCTGGCGGTTTGTATATTAGAATAATCACTAAATTCATTTTCTCTATTTTTAATCCCAGTACCTCTACCACCTCATTTGTAACGTTTAGGAGCTCCGAGCATACAAGATCTGCCGTAATATATAGACCCACTCCTCCATGTGACCTAATTATCATATCACACTTGTATAGGTTATATCCTGGAATCCAGATCTCACTGTCCAAGAATTCCCCTGCATGGGTTTCTGTGAAAGCTCCAAATACAGCATTTGACTCCGTGAGGAGGCCATTTATGAACTGTACTTTGTTGTTTGTTCTTGTTTTTAGTCCTTGTATGTTGGCAAAGATGAATGAGGTTACTCTATTAGGAATAGTTAGATTGGGAAACTTTTTCGGCAAGCCCATTATGCTTGGACATATTGAGTTTGTTTTGACCAGTGTTGATTGTTGTAGGGCAGTTGCTTGTCGTAGTTGTAGTTCCCTTTTGGTGTGTAATTGTATCTGTAATTCTGGTATGCACGTGGGTCTGGCATCCAGTTCCATTCACTCTCCATACTCCTCCTTTTGAATTCTCTTTCGGTTTGGTATAAAAAATTTATTGAGTTTCCTCCAAATTCATTATCCTGCTTGCCACTCTTTACGTAGCGTTCTGTGCCTTTCATGTGAAAGTATGGGCAGCTGAGGTCATAGCATTTTCTGTCCTCGAGTGAGATTTGGCACACGTCAGGATGGAAAACCTACATGTTGATCCAAATCGACACTGATCTTTCCTAACCATATTTAAAAAAAATTGGGATATTGGTGTTTGCATTCTAATCCTTTCCTATTACCAGCATATCTATGTCTACATAAGCCCTTTGCATATGTCTGTCCTTCTGGTCTGACTCGTTCTATCGGGGGCCGTTGAAGTGTCTGGACCTATCGAACTGTCAGTGCTATCTGTTACATTTTCTAGTTTACTGCCGTCTGCATCCGGGCCTACTGAGTCAGAGTTTACAACTTCCTGAGTTTCTGCTCCAGTTTCATCCCTGACTATAGCCTCCGCCCCTGGTATATTAGAATTATTGTTGTTCCTTTCCCACTCTTTCTGGATGGCTGGTAGGCTTTCAATGAACGATGTTTTCCGTTCATGCGTCAATTTATCAAGAAGGTTTTTTAGGATATTCCAAGCTGGCAGGCCATTTTTACACACCCAGAGCAAATTGCCAACTCTCAGTCCCGTGGTGTTATTCATTCCAGTGCAAGCCGAGTGATATCTATTCTTATATATATAACATTCAATTCCCGTTGCCTTCGACTTAAGGAGTTGTTACAGTGGCCGAATTTTTTTTGTTAATCCCATTTTGCCTTGTTTTGCTGTATATATATATATATATATATATATATATATATATATATATATATATTATTAAATATGACCGAAAAAGTAAGATTAATAATTCTAACACGAATTTTCAAAATATTTCTTATGTTTCTTTTCACTGTCGATGGTAATTGAAAAATCAATTCTCCAAAATTCATTTTTATTTTTAATCTGACGCGACACTTGAACGCGTTTCGTAATAACTTATTACATTTTGAAAGACTTTAGTTTACACACACACAACTATAACCTGCAAACACTAAACAGAGTTCAACTATGCTATAATTTAAACAGCTTTCATCTTATATACCCGCATTTGGGTGAGGTGATATGTAACAACAGTTTTGGATGAGGTGAACAAAACTTTCAACACAAGACAGAACACGAAACAATGGGTATAAATTGGGTAAATTAAAGGGAAGAATGGAAGTAACTGCAAAGGGCCTATTGGCCCATATTTCTTGATGCTCTATATTGGTGCGGAGTCTTGAAGTGGGTAGAATATAGTTGTGCATTAATTGGCTGTTGATTGCTGGTGTTGACTTCTTGATGTGTAGTGCCTCGCAGATGTCAAGCCGCCTGCTATCGCTGTATCTATCGAAGATTTCTTTGTTGTTTGTTAACATTTCTCTGGTGATGGTCTGGTTGTGGGAAGAGATTATATGTTCCTTAATAGAGCCTTGTTGCTTATGCATCGTTAATCGCCTTGTAAGAGATGTTGTTGTCTTGCCTGTATACTGAGTTCTTTGAGGCTTACAGTCCCCAAGTGGGCATTTCAAGGCATAGACGGCGTTGGTCTCTTTAAAAGCGTTCTGCTTTGTGTCTGGAGAGTTTCTTATGAGTAGGTTGGCGGTTTTTTGGTTTTATAGTAAATCGTCAATTGTATCTTCTGATTCCGTTCCTATCAACAATATCTTTCAGGACCCTTTCTTCCGTTTTATGAGCTGTGGAAAAGAAGTTCCTGTAGAAGTCTAGTAGGGGTATAGGTGTTGTGTTTGTTGTCTCTTGAGAGATTGCATGGCGTTTCACCTTCCTTCTTATGATGTCTTCAACGAAAACAATGGAGAAGCCGTTGTTGACTAGGATCTGCCTTACCCTACACAGTTCTTCATCGACTTGCTTCCACCCTGAGCTGTGGCTGAGAGCACGGTCGACATAAACGTTAACAACACTCTTCTTGTACCTGTCTGGGCAGTCACTGTTGGCATTGAGGCACATTCCTATGTTTGTTTCCTTAGTATAGACTGCAGTGTGGAAACCTCCGCTCCTTTCCATGATTGTTACATCTAGAAAGGGCAGATTCCCATCCTTCTTCATCTCGTAAGTGAAACGCAACACAAAATTCCGCGCAAATGCCTCTTTCAGCTCCTGCAGATGTCTGACATCAGGTACCTGTGTAAAAATGTCGTCAACATACCTGCAGTATATGGCCGGTTTCAAGTTCATGTCGACTAAAACCTTCTGTTCGATGGTACGCATGTAGAAGTTCGCAAACAGGACACCTAAGGGAGAACCCATGGCGACCCCATCTACTTGCTTATACATGTGCCCATCCGGGCTCAAGAAGGGTACATCCGGGCTCAAGATACAGCGATAGCAGGCGGCTTGACATCTGCGAGGCACTACACATCAAAAAGTCAACACCAGCAATCAAAGGTCAATTAATGCACAACTATATTCTATCCACTTCAAGACTCTGTACCAATATAGAAGTATCAAGGGGAAGTTTAGGCCAATTTGGCCCTTTGCAGTTACTTTCATTCTTCCCTTTCACTTATCCAATTTATACCCCTTGATCCGTGTTCTGTCTTGTGTTGGTCAAAAGTTTGTTCATCTCATCCAAAACTGTTTCAACATATCACCTCACCCAAATGCGAGTATATAAGACAAGCTGTTTAGCGTTAAAATTAGTAAAACTCTGTTAAGTGTTTTCAGATTACAAATTGTGTGTGTGTAAACTAAAGTCTTTGAAAATGTAATACGTTATTACGAAACGCGTTCAAGCATCGCGTCAGACTAGAAATAAAAATGAATTTTGGAGAATTGATTTTTTCAATTACTATCGACAGTAAAAAGAAACCTAAGAAATATTGAGAAAATTCGTGTTAGAATTATTAATCTTACTTTTTCGGTCATATTTACCAACATATGTTTACAAGAAAGACTGCTACCAAAACATACTAATATTAAAACGCAGGACCCAGCAGCAAGAAATCAAGCCTTCAAGTTGAAATATCGCCAAGATCCTTTTCGAAATCAAATACACAAGGCAGAAAATGAAATCAAAGACAACAAAACGCAACTACTTCACGCCACAAACCAATGGAGAAACAGCAACATCGACGAAAACCACAGTACTCGTATCGAGCAACACCTCGATATCCTCACAGATCGACATCTCCACAGCACCGAAACCAGGAGAATCAAGACACTAACAACATTATATGGAGGACCTATGGCGATTCCACGATCCAGAGTTTGCTTCCTGAACCTTGCAGGAATCAACCTCACTGAGGACCAAGTAACTCTCCTAAATCTGGGCATAAACTGTCACGTTATGTCCAGACCAAGTGAGATGGCCCGGAAAGTCGAGTTGGAGATCCTGTTGGACAACATATTCGACCTCGAGACACAAAAGGTCACCACCAAAGACACCTTGCAAGCAGAACTTATTGCAGAAGGAGGAAAGAATCGAGGCAACTACAGAAGCACCATACTGTCCCCCGAGCTCAAAGCGGCTCAAAGTGGCAACTAGAAGGTTCTAGTTGGCATGAACTTGAAACCTGCCATATACTGCAGATATATTGACGACGTTTTTACACAGGTACCTGATGTCAGACGTCTGTGGGAGCTTAAGGAGGCATTCGAGCACAATTCTGTGTTGAGTTTCACTTACGAGATAGAGAAGGATGAGAAGCTGCCCTTTCTAGATGCAACAGTCACGGAAAGGAGCGGAGGTTTCCAGACTGCAGTCTACACTAAGGAAACCAACATAGGAATGTGCCTCAATGCTAACAGTGACTGCCCAAACAGGTACAAGAGAAGTGTTGTCAACGCTTGCGTCGACCATGCTCTCAGCCACAGCTCAGGATGGAAGCAAGTCGATGAAGAACTCTGTAGGGTAAGGCAGGTCCTAGTCACCAACGGCTTCTCCAACGGTTTCGTTGACGACATCATAAAAAGGAAGGTGAATCGCCATGCAATCTCAGAAGAGTCAACTACCACAACAACTGTACCCCCTATTTGACTATTTTACAGGAAATCTTTTCCACAGCTCATAGTAGTAGGCATCCTTCAGTCTCGGGAGACTATGGAGTTGCGCCCTAGTTGTCAATCCTGGTGCAGCGTCTGGTGTGACTGATGAGGCCAATCCAAGAGTGGCAGTCCATCCCACACCGAGCACAAACGAAGTCCGATTCTGGTCTGTCTTCCTGGCTACCGGCTTTCCTTCTCTGTCTCTTTGCCTCCGAGTCCTTGGCAAGTGACTCCTCGAACTTGGAGAGACCTCTTTGAACAGACTGCCTCCAGGCTGAACGGTCTGCAGCCCGTGTCTCCCATATAGCAAGATCGACGTCCATGGTTTTCAGGTCCCTCAGGTGATGTCGAAGATGTGTCGAAGGCAGCGCATGTGGTAGGCATTCAGCTGTCTTTCCTGACGGGCGCGGAGTGTCCAAGTCTCACTGCCATAAAGGAGAGTGCTCAGGACAAAGGCTCATAAAAGCAGAGGAAAGGGTCCTGAAAGATATTGTTAATAGGAACGTTATCCCTGCAGATAAAAATCAGAAGATACAATTGACCATTTACTATAAAACCAAAAAACGGCCAACCTACTCATAAAAAACTCTCCAGACACAAAGCAGAATGCCTGAAAAGAGACCAACGTCGTCTATGCCTTCAAATGTCCACTTGGGAGACTGTAAGCCCCAAAGAACTCAGTATATAGGCAAGACAACAACATCTCTTTCCAGGCGATTAACAATGCATAAGCAACAGGGCTCCATTAAAGAACATATAATCTCTTCCCAACCAGACAATTACCAGAGAAGTATTAACAAACAACACAGAAATCATCGATAGATACAGCAATAGCAGGCGGCTTGACATCTGCAAGGCACTACACAGCAAAAAGTCAAAACCAGCAATCAACAGCCAATTAATGCACAACTATATTCTACCCACTTCAAGACTCCGTACCAATATAAAAGCTTCAAGAGGAAGTATAGGCCAATAGGCCCTTTGCAGTTACTTCCATTCTTCCCTTTCACTTATCCAATTTATACTCCTTGAACCGTGTTCTGTCTTGTGTTAGTCAAAAGTTTGTTCACCTCATCCAAAACTGTTTTAACATATCACCTCACCCAAATGCAAGTATATAAGACAAGCTGTTTAGCGTTAGAATTAGTAAAACTCTGTTAAGTCTTTTCAGGTTACAAGTTGTGTGTGTGTAAACTAAATTCTTTGAAAATGTAATACGTTATTACGAAATGCGTTCAAGCGTCACGTCAGACTAGAAACAATAATGAATTTTGGAGAACTAATTTTTCAATTACCATCGACAGTAAAAAGAAACAGAAAAAATATTGAAAAAATTCGTGTTAGAATTATTAATCTTACTTATTCGGTCATTTTTACGTTTTTACAAAATATACTAATATATATATATATATATATATATATATATATATATATATATATATATATATATATATATATATATATATATATTTATTTATGATCGATGTTCCCTTCGGGAATCTTAATTTTAAGATGAATAGGAAAACCAGGGATATACTGAACATCTTGTTTCAGATTCTTTACTTTAAAATGCATAACGTTTCGAATACTTCTCGTATTCATCATCAGATCTAAAAGAAAAAACAGAAATCACAATCAAATAGCTGGTAAACAAAGAACTCATACTGAATATAATTGCCTATCAAAGAAAAGAAAATGCTTAAAAAACAAAACACTTAAGCGCACTTAAAGTGATCAATACAAATAAAACTTATTAACTACCATATATATTAAAGCTAATTTAATATCCATTAAACTACAAGATGAATTTTATAACTACTAAATCAAACCATTCTATTAAACTTACGTGAAGTGATCAGAAGTGAAACTTTATACCCAACACATAGATACTAAACACTATAACAAATATTATATAATGACTACAAATATACAAAAAATGTATGTAAAATTCAAACAGAATAAACGACAATTATAAAGTACTAACCAAAATCTTATAAAAAACTCAAATATTAAATAAAATAGAATACCAATATATGTATTATATATCCTAAATAAAAGATTATATTAATGTACAATGTCAAGATTTGAAATAAGTAAGAAAGGGCAAAGACATGGTAAACTAAACAAAATTATAATAAAATTAAACTACCAAAATGAACTATAAATCAAATTACAGGGCCTACTGTGCACTATACAGTGTACAATTGAACAGCTGAAAGGTTGCTATTTAACAGAGGCCGCAGCTCCTTTATATATAAGGATTCCATTACTCTCAAATCTGACTGGCCATTCATGCAAGTGTACAGAATTTTAAAATCAGATTCCAGCAGAGAATGATCAAACTCATAACAATGGTTTCTAATCTCCGAAAATGCTGGTTTAGACAATGGTAATCCAGTCCTAAAAAATAATCCCCGGTGCTCAAGTATCCTAATCTTAAAGTTCCGAATGGAACTCCCGATATATCCAGCATTACAGCTGGAACAATTATACATATATACGACATTTGAGCACAAGGGGGTAGGCACTTTATCTTTAAATTTAAAATAAGAGCCTATGGTATTTGTGTTGACAAAAATAAATCTAAAGTCTACTTGAGGATAACACTGCTGCAACAGTCTCCTCAAACGACTCCTTACAGAAAAGCTAATAGTGCCATAAAATGGTAATTTAATATATTTAAGATCCCGTTCCACTGTAGTAATCCTACACGATGGGTGAAACTTCTTATTTAAGAAATTCCTTATAAAGGTATAAACCATATGCAAAGGATAACCATTATTTGAAAAAAATTTCACAAGAAAATTAATTTCTTGATCAAAGTTACTCCAATTAGAACATAAAACAAAGGCCCTATTCAGTAGAGTGTTAATTGCATTTTTCTTAAAAATATCAGGAACAAAAGAATTAAAATTTAAACCTAAACCAGTAAAGGTTGGTTTCCTAAAAACATTAGTGTTGAACCCATTAAGGTTATTCACTTTTACATCAAGAAACGACAATGAATTATCAACTTCACACTCTGCAGTAAAACGTATATTACTATGTTGTGCATTAAGATACTCTCTAAATTTCTCAATATGACATTGGTTCTTAAATAACAAAAAAGTGTCATCTACATATCTCCTGTACAAGACTGGTTTAAAGGCCAGTCTTTAAGTGCGCTTAAGTGTTTTGTTTTTTAAGCATTTTCTTTTCTTTGATAGGCAATTATATTCAGTATGAGTTCTTTGTTTACCAGTTATTTGATTGTGATTTCTGTTTTTTCTTTTAGATCTGATGATGAATACGAGAAGTATTCGAAACGTTATGCATTATAAAGTAAAGAATCTGAAACAAGATGTTCAGTATATCCCTGGTTTTCCTATTCATCTTAAAATTAAGATTCCCGAAAGGAACATCGATCATAAATATTTTATTAAAACGATACGGAAGACCTATAGTTACGTTATACAGAAGAATAGAAAAAGTGGATTTCGCAGTTAAGAAGGCTCACTTGGATTTGGAATTTCTACAAACCTGTAAGGCGCATCGTTTGGTCCCAAGATTCCTCAGGTTTAAAGTGTATTCCGACAAATTTGCGTTAACAAGTGAATATAATTCTTGGTTATTAAGATTGTTGGACTTTGAAATTTCTGAAAAGCAGAAGCGGGTAAATAAGTTGAAAAGTGAATTGCACGTGAACTTGGAGAAATTCAAGATCTTGGTTTCCTGGGTTGATTTTGCATCCTTAAAATGTAAATATGAAAATTATAATGATAAAAGGGTTGAAAAATGTAGACTTATTCACGGGAAGAAATTGCGTAACTTGGTTATACCTTCATTTAATTCGGTGGACCCTGATAAGGTGGTTTTCAATTTTTCAGAGAAGAATTCTGTCTCCCATTGAGAAAGAACTTCTCTCTCTGGGGTTAGACTTCGGGTTGACGTGTAAAAAACCTAAATTTGTTAATCATTTTTTAGGTTTTGAGCGGTTATGCAATACGTTGAAAACTTGAACCCTAAGGACTGGTACAAATTATAGTTGGACCAATATCATCAGTACTGTTTCCTCCTTAGCACATGAAGTCTTTAATGACTTTGGTAAATATAAATCTACATTCCCTCCTTTTGACAAAAGGAAATTGGATTGTGTTAATGGCTTAAAGAATGATAGGAGTATTTGCATTACTAGACCAGATAAAGGTAGGGGTATAGTGGTTTTGGACAAGTTAGAGTATGTGAATAAGGTTGAAAGGTTGTTAGAAGACCCCTCTAAATTTACGTTGGTTTATATAGACCCTTTCTCGTATATTTTGAAATGTGAGGATAAACTGAATAGAGTTTTAAGAAGTCTGAAAGACTCTCTCTTTTTGATTATACTAAATTACTTGCAACTGGCTCTAAGCCAGGCATCTTATATGGGTTACCTAAAGTTCATAAAACAGGTATACCGATTCGTCCTATTTTATCAGCGATTGGCACTTTTAATTATAAACTGGCAAAGTTTCTGGTTCCATTATTAGAACCATTAACGCATAATGAATTTACTGTGAGAAATTCTCAGGATTTTGTAAAAGAACTTTCCTCTTTAAATTTTGAGTTCCCAACTATAATGGCCAGTTTCGATGTTGAATCACTTTTTACTAATATTCCTTTGTTGGAAACCATTGATATCTGTGTAAATCAATTATTTGCTGACAGTAACTTAGTGTCTGGATTTTGTAGTAAAATATTCAGACGGCTGTTAGAAATAGCAGTTAAAGACTCCATCTTTATGTTTAATAATAAATATTATAAACAAATTGATGGAGTAGCAATGGGGTCTCCTTTAGGTCCTGCACTGGCTAATGCTTTTTTGAGTTTTCATGAAATAAATTGGCTTGATAATTGTCCTTCGGCCTTTAAACCAGTCTTGTACAGGAGATATATAGATGACACTTTTTTGTTATTTAAGGACCAATGTCATATTGAGAAATTTAGAGAGTATCTTAATGCACAACATAGTAATATACGGTTTACTGCAGAGTGTGAAGTTGATAATTCATTGTCGTTTCTTGATGTAAAAGTGAATAACCTTAATGGGTTCAACACTAATGTTTTTAGGAAACCAACCTTTACTGGTTTAGGTTTAAATTTTAATTCTTTTGTTTCTGATATTTTTAAGAAAAATGCAATTAACACTCTACTGAATAGGGGCTTTGTTTTATGTTCTAATTGGAATAACTTTGATCAAGAAATTAATTTTCTTGTGAAATTTTTTTCAAATAATGGTTATCCTTTGCATATGGTTTATACCTTTATAAGGAATTTCTTAAATAAGCATCGTGTAGGATTACTACAGTGGAAAGGGATCTTAAATATATTAAATTACCATTTTATGGCACTATTAGCTTTTCTGTAAGGAGTCGTTTGAGGAGACTGTTGCAGCAGTGTTATCCTCAAGTAGACTTTAGATTTATTTTTGTCAACACAAATACCATAGGCTCTTATTTTAAATTTAAAGATAAAGTGCCTACCCCCTTGTGCTCAAATGTCGTATATATGTATAATTGTTCCAGCTGTAATGCTGGATATATCGGGAGTTCCATTCGGAACTTTAAGATTAGGATACTTGAGCACCGGGGATTATCTTTTAGGACTGGATTACAATTGTCTAAACCAGCATTTTCGGAGATTAGAAACCATTGTTATGAGTTTGATCATTCTCTGCTGGAATCTGATTTTAAAATTCTGGACACTTGTATGAATGGTCAGTCAGATTTGAGAGTAATGGAATCCTTATATATAAAGGAGCTGCGGCCTCTGTTAAATAGCAACCTTTCAGCTGTTCAATTGTACACTGTATAGTGCACAGTAGGCCCTGTAATTTGATTTATAGTTCATTTTGGTAGTTTAATTTTATTATAATTTTGTTTAGTTTACCATGTCTTTGCCCTTTCTTACTTATTTCAAGTCTTGACATTGTACATTAATATAATCTTTTATTTAGGATATATAATACATTTTTTGGTATTCAATTTTATTTAATATTTGAGTTTTTTATAAGATTTTGGTTAGTACTTTATAATTGTCGTTTATTCTGTTTGTACTTTACATACATTTTTTGTAGATTTGTAGTCATTATATAAATATTTATTATAGTGTTTAGTATCTATGTGTAAGATATCAAGTTTCACTTCTGAGCACTTCACGAAAGTTTAATAGAATGGTTTGTTTTAGTAGTTATAAAATTTATCTTGTAGTTTAATGGATTTTAAATTTACTTTAATATATGTGACGGTTAATAAGTTTTATTTGTATTGATCACTTTAAGTGCGCTTAAGTGTTTTGTTTTTTAAGCATTTTCTTTTCTTTGATAGGCAATTATATTCAGTATGAGTTCTTTATTTACCAGTTATTTGATTGTGATTTCTGTTTTTACTTTTAGATCTGATGATGAATACGAGAAGTATTCGAAACGTTATGCATTTTAAAGTAAACAATCTGAAACAAGATGTTCAGTATATCCCTGGTTTTCCTATTCATCTTATTATATATATATATATATATATATATATATATATATATATATATATATATATATATATATATATATATATATATATATTGTTGGGGATATAGTTATTCTCTCTCTACTCGGTGAGCAACCGTATCAGTACTTATCCTGGCAAGGTCGCCAATGTTGGGGTTTTAAGGTATATATAGTTCCACTCTCTGGTGGTGAACTGATATCTCAATGTCACTCACCGTAGCCCTGCGGGTCTTCACTCTAATCCTCTCGGCGCCACTGCACGCCAGGAGAGTATCCCTATCCCAGTCAATCCCAACCGGCCTCTGATTGAGAAGGAGTGGGAACACAACTCGTTCACTTAACTGTTATGTGCCCGCCCCAACAATAGGGCTTTACTATTAACCACAAGGTCGCCAACTGGTGTTTTCGGTGTCCAGTAACACGTCAGTGGACTGGTTGAATTGTGGTAGCCTTGGCAAGGTCACACTCAATAGATCAGGATATCAGGCAGGTATGTACTTTTATCACTCTTTGCTTTCAAGTATAATATAGCCACAAGATAAATGGAGGGGATGATATAAACACAAATGTATTTTGTATTTTACTAAAAACTCATTTAAAGATATCACAAGGTCATCTCAATAAATAATCAGCTGATCCAAGCGGGAGTCGGTCGTTCCCACGTATATTATACACTCACTACGGTGGCAACACTTCCCCCTCTCGTCAATGTCACAATCAGCTGAGCGCCCCCCTCCGCGCAAAAGTTTATTGCTTGTTTCCCTGGCGTCACGCGCGCTGTTTCTTTAAGTTCTCAGAGATCACTAGAAGGTCGCACACTCGATATTTGCAACAATAGCACGTATTACTTATCTACACTGTTCTCGTGCTCAAACAATCGTTTCTATAATAAATGCGACAATAATTCACTATAATGGTTTTATACACTGCCCTTCATTTCAATGGTAACTTATGAAGTATTTAACACTGGAGTTCTCAGTACTTCCTTTCATGGGCGATAACACAATAACTCACTGCACTCACAAATGATTACTCAATGCACGAACATAGACATATATAATATAGATAAATCAGACATCAATAAATGGTAAATAAATAGTTACTGGGCACATAGCCTAACTTCCAAATACTGGCATAATATTATATATAATTTCTCACTATATGTTCACATTAAAGTCTCATGAAAGACATTCTCAACACAGTAAATTCATCACTTATCCGGGTGCCTGTACACACCAATAATAATATATATAAGTATCGTGAGTACTCTTGATAGTACTATTCTGCACACTGGTGCCTTACTGTGACATAGGTGAGCCTTGCTCACGACATACAAAATCCTCAGGCTAAATAATATAGCCGAATAATATAGCTGACTAAAGGGGAATGGGGAGGGAAACTAGAACCACCTACTTCCACCTATCCTCCGATGAGAGTTGAGTTGTAGCTCCTGGTCCTCGTGTCGGGAACGCCCCCACACACACGTTGTCGTGTCCTCCGGGAACCCACTCGCTGTCCCACCGTTGGCGCGTCGTCTCCGTGCCTTCTTCCCAGCAGGTCCGTGCTCCTCCTCGACTTCTTGTAGGGTTGGAGTCGGTCTCCTGGCCGTCGACTTCTCCCAGCTACGGCTGCCTGCCTACTTCTCGGCTGCAGTCGTCCGGATTCCCAAATAGTCCTCGTCTTCCTCTGCTACCCTGTGGCTCTGGTCGGCCACTACGCCGTCACGAATGGGTGAACTGCCTCAGACGTCGCCTATGTCACTGCACAGACTTCACTTCTTCTTGCACAGTACCTGTCCTGGAGCACTTGTTGCTCAATAACCATCGATTCCCTCTCTGGTTCAACACATGAACTAAGGAAGACCTCACAGAGTACTGGCAGACTTCAGGTGACGTGTAAAATCCACGGGAACGGGAAACAACTGTCAAACTGACAGGACCAATCGTCGCACATCCAACCTCCTTGACGTGTCGTGTCTGACTGATGGCGCCAACGCGGCGCGCTGCCCGGACCCCCTTTCCTTCGTGATGTCACTTTCGCCACGGGAGGTTTTCATTGGCTCCCGGTGCCACATTGCTGTTGGTGACCAATCCGGTGTCACTGACGTCACACAGTTTTGGCGGGGAAACAGGAGAGCCAGCGCCATCTTGGCTTCCTAAAGGGCCTAAACCACAGGCCAAAATATCATTGTTTCACAAATTTCTCGACACTCCGAGCACACTCCACTCTCCCACATATATCAAATTGATGCCTGCGACGTAGAGAACGCTTGGGTAAAATGGACATGACTCTTACTGCAGGCGTGGGAGAAATATAAGGGGGGGAACACCGTCACATACCCCTCCCCTTAAAATAAGAGTCATGTCTGGTTAGTGTATACGGGACAGGGCATCCGCTACTTCGTTGTCCTTCCCCTTGATGTGCTTGATTTCCAGCCGGTACTCTTGCAGTAACAACGCCCACCTCGTCAGACGTTGGTTGGATTTTCATTTTGTACAAAAAGGTGAGAGGGTTGTGATCTGTGAACTCCAGAACAGATCTCGCCCCTCCTCCCACGAACACATCAAAGTGCTTCAGGGCCATAACTAGCGCCAATGCCTCTTTCTCAACGGTACTATAGGCCCGCTGGTATTTCACAAACTTCTTCGAGTAGAACGCTACTGGCCTATGTACTTCACTCCTTTCTTGAGCCAACATGGCCCCTATCCCAACGTCGCTGGCGTCTACGTATAGTTTGAATCCGGCTGAGAAATCTGGGGATATTAATACCGGGGCCTCCGTCAACAATTTCTTGGTCTTTTCAAAAGACTCTTGGCAGGCCTCTCCCCATTTTCATTGTACATTCTTGGAGAGTAGCTCGGTTAGGGGGTGCGCTACCGTGGAGAAATTCCTGCAGAACCCACGATAGTACCCTATCATTCCGAGGTACCTTAGCAACTCCTTACGTGTCCTGGGCACGGGGTATTCCTTAATGGCTGTTACTTTGTGATCAACAGGAGTGACTTCACCTTGGCCGATGACAAAACCAAGGTACTCTAAGTGAGCTTTCCCGAAACTCGCTCTTGGCCAAATTTACAGTCAAGTTAGCCTCCTCTAACCTTCTGAACAATTCCCTTGAGTCTCTCCAGGATGCGTCTTCCAATCGTCGGCGTACACGACGATGTCATCGATGTAAACCTGTGCAGCCTGCGGCACCCCTTAACAACTCATTCATCATTCGCTGGAAGCAGCTGCCGCTGTTTTTCATTCCAAAGGGCAACACCTTGTACTGGTACAGCCCGTCCGGAGTTGCGAAAGCTGATATCTTCCTGGCCTCAGGAGTCAAAGAGATCTGGTAGTACCCCTTGAGCAGATCTACCTTGGATACGTACCTTGCACTGCCCACCTGGTCAATGCAATCGCTCACTCTTGGCATGGGGTGAGAATCTGCCACTGTGATGGAGTTCACTCTCCTGTAATCTGTACAAAAGCGGTAGGTTCCGTCACTTTTCCTCACCAACAAGCATGGGGAACTCCACTCACTTTTACTGGGCTCCGCAAGGTCGTTCTCAAGGAGATACTCCACCTCCTTTCTCATCAGCTCTCGCTTCTCCGGGCTCACCCTATAGGCGCTCTGCTTGACGGGCCTGGCGTTCCTCACCTCTACCTCGTGCGTCACACTCCTGTGTCGTCGGGGCACGTCGGTGAAGAGGGAGGCATTCTCTCTCAGTAGGTTCGTCAGGTCCGCTCTCTGTTGCCCTTCCAGATGTAGTAGCTTGTCCTTGACCTTTGCCAGACTCTCAGTGTTGGTGAGACGGGTGCCGTCCTCCCTGGACCACTTTCCTTCCTCCTCCGGAAGTTCCTGGTCCACCTGCACGCACAGAACTGTCTTCTGCTGGGGGTCTCGGGTCATCGTTCCGTCCTGCACGGCGGCTCCTCCTTCCACAGGGAAGAAAGGTTTCAGGCGGTCTACGTGACACACCTGCTTCTTGCGGGGTCTATCCGGCTTCCCAATTTCGTACGACACAGGACCCAACCGCCGCAGCACCTGGTATGGTCCCTCGAACCGCGACTCGGTCACCCTACCTTTACCCGGCAGCAAAACCATCACCTGGGATCCGACCTGGAAATCCCTCTGCGTAGCTCTCTTGTCGTACCACTCCGACATCTTACGCTGCGCCTCCTTCAGATGTTTCCCAGCTAGTTCCTTCGCTAGAGTGAGGCGTTCTTTGAACTTCTGGACATATTCATTCACCGTTCCCACGGTCGCTCCCGGTGTCCATTGTTCCTTCAGCATGGATAGCATGGTATATATAATATAGATAAATGGAAAGTAAGCCTTCTCAGGACCCACACGCCCTCCTTTGGCCTCACTAATCAATTTGGGGAACTCCATCTGCTGCAAGTCTCCAAGACGAGTGCGGTCTACCCCTAAAGAACTGGTGAGGGTCACCTGCAACTCACCATTCGAGCTACCTTCGCCCTCCGCTCGTTCTCCGGGTCCTATGAAGAGGTGATCGATTCCCAAGCTGTCGGACGTCTCCTCACCCCCATCAGATCCACAACCTCCTTGTTCTTCGCGCTGTCTCGGCATCACAGCACAAACTGGGAGCGCCACCGGGGCGATTCCCTTCTCGTCCCCACAGGCGTCTAACACTCCGCCCGTCTCCTTGTATTGTTCTAGGCACTCTTCGCCTTTCACGAGATTCGGGAGGACATATCCTCCACATGCGTCATTTCCCAAGATGACCTGTGCCTCCATCTTGGGCATTGATGTACAGACCCCCACCACAAGGGTCTGGCAGCCATAATCAGAATTCAAAGTTACCTGGTGTAGGGGCATCCTCACTGGGCCTCCCACAGTGGTCACACTTGCCACCCCCACACTGGTACTCTCGTAACCCTCGGGGAACAGGGTTTCACTCACCAGGGTAAAATCGGCCCCAGTGTCTCTTAAGATCTTTCACTGGGATGGGGTCTGCGTCCCCCATCCTTACGGTTCCCTGACACACGAATGGGTGAACTTTCTTCTCCCCACTCAGTACGGGTTCATCCCGCACCCTCTCGGCCATCTGGTCCTCGAACCTCACTAAAGCAACGTGTCCCCTGCTGCTTAGGGCGTCTGCATTCCCGCGCGACGTGTCCAATTATTACGCAGTTGTAGCAGCGGACCCTCGTCGGACACCATCCTCCACCGCTCGCCTTAGCACTGCCTCCAGAGGCCGTCGCTACCTGTGTCTTCCTCGCACCACTTGTCGACTCCTTCGTTGCAGTAACAGCTCCTGAGCTCTCAGCTTGGTTCTTCTTGATCGGACTCTACAGCACCTTTTGATCCTCGGGTGTCCCAACTTGAGAGGTGGGACTTGGGAGAACTCGCTCCTGTCCTCCATCCTATCCGTCCTTCCTATAATTCCTACTGTTTCCGGCGTATACGGGTGGATCGGTGCTGTCCCTCTCGGCGTGGGCGTAATGGCTTCTTCTAAGCATGTCGGCTCGGTCGGCTGCAGGCCCTCAGGATCCTTTATGTCCGCCTCCTTCACTCTCACCCTGATCTCAGGGAGAGAGCACGGACATAAACTTTTCCATGACCATTAGCTCCTTGACCTCTTCAACCGACCTCGCTCCTTCAGAGTCCTAGCCACTTAAGGAACTTTCTCTTCCATGTCCCTCGCCGTCTCCGCATAAGACTTTCCTGGCTGAACGGGTACATTCCCTGAACCTCTTTCCTGTAACATTCCGGTGTGAGCTTGAAGGAATGGAGCACAGCTCTTTTTACCGCATCGTAGTTGGTGCATTCCTTGGAAGTCGAGCACAGTGTAGGCTTCACGAGCTTCACCTGTAAGCCTCCCTTGAACCAGCTCCGCCCACTCCGCCCCCGGCCACCTCTTCAAAGCTGCAACCCTTTCAAAGTGGTCGAAGAAACTTTCGGCTTCATTTGGCACAAAGACCGGCAGATCTCGTTCCCTCACTCGTCGGTCTTCCTGTTGCGGCGGAGCAGGGGCACCTAGTCCTAGTTCAGCTCGCTTCAGCTCCACCTCCTTGTTGGCTTCTATCTCCTGCTGTCTCATCCTAGCTTCTCGCTCGTGTTCTTCCCTGCATAGCTGTGCTTCTCGCTCTTGTTCTTCCCTGCATAGCTGTGCTTCTCGCTCTTGTTCTTCCCTGCGTAGCTGTGCTTCTCGCTCCTCACGCTTCAGCTGCGCTTCTCGCTCCTCACGCTTCAACTGTGCTTCTGCTTCTCGCTCTTCACGCTTCAGCTGTGCTTCTGCTTCTCGCTCTTCTCGCTTTAGTTGTGCTTCCAGCTGCAACTTCATTATTTCCAGCTTAACGCTGTGCCTGCTGCTGCTGGATCCCCTGCTGCTTCCACCAATGCTCAGGTGTTCTCCCACACTGGCAGGTGTCTGTGGTCGTTCCTCCCCCAAAGCTTCGTCTCGTGCCCTGAGCTGTGCCATTATCTCTAATCTTCTTTCTCCCACTCTGGCAGATCTCAGCTTTATTCCAAAATGATCTGCTATAGCCTGTAACTGTGCCTTGGTGCACTCTTCCAGCACCTGTTCATCTCTAGTGTCAATAAACCTTGTTACTTTATCATCCTCCATCTTGTGCTATGAGTGATAACCTGCACCTGATCTCTAATACCACTGCCAAGTACCACCACTGCAACCTTTATTTCGATCGTTATCCTGGCAAGGTCGCCAATGTTGGGGTTTAAGGGAATATAGTTGTTGTTATTGTTATTCTCGGTGAGCAACCGTATCAGAACTTCCCCTGGCAAGGTCGCCAATGTTGGGGTTAAAGGGTATATATTTATATAGTTCCACTCTCTGGTGGTGAACAACAGTTATCTCAATGTCACTCACCGTAGCCCTGCGGGTCTTCACTCTAATCCTCTCGGCGCCACTGCACGCCAGGAGAGTATCCCAGTCAATCCCAACCGGCCTCTGATTGAGAAGGAGTGGGAACACAACTCGTAATCTTAACTGTTATGTGCCCGCCCCAACAATAGGGCTTTACTATTAACCACAAGGTCGCCAACTGGTGTTTTCGGTGTCCAGTAACACTTCAGTGGACTGGTTGAATTGTGGTATCCTTGGCAAGGTCACACTCAATAGATCAGGATATCAGGCAGGTACTTACTTTTATCACTCTTGCTTTCAAGTATAATATAGCCACAAGATAAATGGAGGGGATGATATCAAACACAAAATGTATTTTGTAATTTACTTAAAATTCATTCAAAGATGTCACAAGGTCATATCAATTAATAATCAGCTGATCCAGGCGAGAGTCGGTCGTTCCCACGTATATTATAACGCTCACTACGGTGGCAACACTTCCCCCTCTCGTCAATGTCACAATCAGCTGAGCGCCCCCCTTCCGCGCGAAAGTTTATTGCTTGTTTCTCTAGGCGTCACGCGCGCTGTTTCTTTAAGTTCTCAGAGATCACTAGAAGCTCGCACACTCGATATTTGCAACAATAGCACGTATTACTTATCTACACTGTTACTCGGGCTCTAAGCAATCGTTTTCTATAATAAATGCGACAATAATTCACTATAATGGTTTTACTACACTGCCCTTCATTTCAATGGTAACTTATGAAGTATTTAACACTGGAGTTCTCAGTACTTCCTTTCGTGGGCGATAACACAATAACTCACTGCACTCACAAATGATTACTCAATGCACGAACATAGACATATATAATATAGATAAATCAGGACCTCAATAAATAGTAAATAAATAGTTACTGGGCACATAGCCTAACTTCCAAATACTGGCATAATATTATATATAATTTCTCACTATATGTTCACATTAAAGTCTCATGAAAGACATTCTAACACACAGTAAATTCATCACTTAATCCGGGTGCCTGTACACACCAATAATAATATATCTAGGTATCTTGAGTACTCTTGATAGTACTGTCCTGCACACTGGTGCCTTACTGTGACATTGGTGAGCCTTGCTCACGACATACAAAATCCTCAGGCTGAATAATATAGCCAAATAATATAGCTGACTAAGAGAATGGGGAGGGAAACTAGAACCACCTACTTTCACCTATCCTCCGATGAGAGTTGAGTTGTAGCTCCTGGTCCTGGCTCCTGCCTTGTGTCGGGAACACCCCCACACACACACGTTGTCGTGTCCTCCAGGAACCTCAACCAATGTCCCACCGTTAGCGCGTCGTCTCCGTGCCTTCTTCCCAGCAGGTCCGTGCTCCTCCTCGACTTCTTGTAGGGTTGGAGTCGGTCTCCTGGCCGTCGACTTCTCCCAACTACGGCTGTCCTGCCTACTTCTCGGCTGCAGTCGTCCGGATTCCCAACTAGTCCTCTTCTTCCTCTGCTACCCAGGGGCTCTGGTCAGCCACTACGCCGTCACGACTGGGTGAACTGCCTCAGACGTCGCCTACGTCACTGCACAGACTTCACTTCTTCTGGCACAGTACCTGTCCTGGAGCACTTGTTGCTCAATAACCGTCGATTCCTTCTCTGGTTTAACACATGAACTAAGGAAGACCTCACAGAGTACTGGCAGACTTCAGGTGACGCGTAAATCCACGGGAGCGGGAAACAACTGTCAAACTGACAGGACCAATCGTCGCACGTCCAACCTCCTTGACGTGTCGTGTCTGACTGATGGCGCCAACGCGGTGCGCTGCCCGGACCCCATTTCCTTCGTGACGTCACTTTCGCCACGGGAGGTTTTCATTGGCTCCCGGTGCCACATTGCTGTCGGTGACCAATCCGGTGTCACTGACGTCACACAGTTTTGGCGGGGAATCAGGAGAGCCAGCGCCATCTTGGCTTCCTAAAGGGCCTAAACCACAGGCCAAAATATTATTGTTTCACAAATTTCTCGGCTCTCCGAGAACACTCCACTCTCCCACATATATCAAATTGATGCCTGCGACGTAGAGAACGCTTGGGTAAAAGTGGACATGACTCTTACTGCAGGCGTGGGAGAAATATAAGGGGGGGGAACACCGTCACATACCCCTCCCCTTAAAATAAGAGTCATGTCTGGTTAGTGTATACGGGACAGGGCATCTGCTACTACGTTGTCCTTCCCCTTGATGTGCTTGATTTCCAGCCGGTACTCTTGCAGTAACAACGCCCACCTCGTCAGGACGTTGGTTGGAGTTCTTCATTTTGTACAAAAAGGTGAGAGGGTTGTGATCTGTGAACTACCAGAATAGATCTCGCCCCTCCTCCTACGTACACATCAAAGTGCTTCAGGGCCATAACTAGCGCCAATGCCTCTTTCTCAACGGTAGCTATAGGCCCGCTGGTATTTTCACAAACTTCTTCGAGTAGAACGCTACTGGCCTATGTACTTCACTTCCTTTCTTGAGCCAACATGGCCCCTATCCCAACGTCGCTGGCGTCCACGTACAGGATTGAATCCGGCTGAAAAATCTGGAGATATTAATACCGGGGCCTCCGTCAACAATTTCTTGGTCTTTTCAAAAGACTCTTGGCAGGCCTCTCCTCATCTTCCATTGTACTTTCTTGGAGAGTAGCTCGGTTAGGGGATGCGCTACCGTGGAGAAATTCCTGCAGAACCCACGATAGTACCCTATCATCCCGAGGTACCTTAGCAACTCTTTACGCGTTCTGGGCACGGGGTATTCCTTGATGGCTGATACTTTGTTATCAACAGGAGTGACTTCACCTTGGCCGATGACAAAACCGAGGTACTCTAAGTGAGCCTTCCCGAACTCACTCTTGGCCAAATTTACAGTCAAGTTAGCCTCCTCTAGCCTTCTGAATAATTCCCCAAGTCTCTCCAGATGCGTCTTCCAATCGTCGGCGTACACGACGATGTCATCGATGTAAACCGTGCAGCCTGCGGCACCCCTTAACAGCTCATTCATCATCCGCTGGAAGCAGCTGCCGCTGTTTTTCATACCAAAGGCAATACCTTATACTGGTACAGCCCGTCAGGAGTTGCGAAAGCTGATATCTTCCTGGCCTCAGGAGTCAAAGAGATCTGGTAGTACCCCTTGAGTAGATCGACCTTGGATACGTACCGTGCACTGCCCACCTGGTCAATGCAATCGCTCACCTTTGGCATGGGGTGAGAATCTGCCACTGTGATGGAGTTCACCCTCCTGTAATCTGTACAAAAGCGGTATGTTCCGTCGCTTTTCCTCACCAACAAGCATGGGGAACTCCACTCACTTTTACTGGGCTCCGCAAGGTCGTTCTCAAGGAGATACTCCACCTCCTTTCTCATCAGCTCTCGCTTCTCTGGGCTCACCCTATACGCGCTCTGCTTGACGGGCCTGGCGTCCCTCACCTCTACCTCGTGCGTTACACTCCTGTGTCGTCGGGGCACGTCGGTAAAGAGGGAGGCATTCTTCCTCAGTAGGTTCGTCAGGTCCGCTCTCTGTTTCCCTTCCAGATGAAGTAGCTTGTCTTCGATCTTCTCCAGACTCTCAGGTGTTGGTGAGACGGGTGCCGTCCGCCCTGGACCACTTTCCTTCCTCCTCCGGAGTTCTTGGTCCACCTGTAAGCATAGAACTGTCTTCTGCTGGGGTTCTCGGGTCATCGTTCCGTCCTGCCTGGCGGCTCCTCCTTCCAACGTGAAGAAAAGGTTTCAGGCGGTCTACGTGACACACCTGCTTCTTGCGGGGTCTATCCGGCTTCCCAATCTCGTACGACACAGGACCCAACCGCCGTAGCACCTGGTATGGTCCCTCGAACCGCGACTCGGTCACCCTACCTTTACCTGGCAGCAAAACCATCACTTGGGATCCGACCTGGAACTCCCTCTGCGTCGCTCTCTTGTCGTACCACTCCGACAACTTACGCTGCGCCTCCTTCAGGTGTTTCCCAGCTAGTTCCTTCGCTAGAGTGAGGCGTTCTTTGAACTTCTGGACATATTCATTCACCGTTCCCACGGTCGCTCCCGGTGTCCATTGTTCCTTCAGCATGGATAGCATGGCACATATAATATAGATAAATGGAAAGTAAGCGTTCTCGGGACCCACACGTCCTCCTTTGGACTCACTAATCAATTCGGGGAACTCCATCTGCTGCAACTCTCCAAGACGAGTGCGGTCTACCCCTAGAGAACTGGTGAGGGTCACCTGCAACTCACCATTCGGGCTACCTTCGCCCTCCGCTCGTTCTCCGGGTCCTATGAAGAGGTGATCTATTCCCAGGCTGTCGGACGTCTCCTCAGCCCCATCAGATCCACAACCTCCTTGTTCTTCGCGCTGTCTCGGCATCACAGCACAAACTGGGAACGCCACCGGGGCGATTCCCTTCTCGTCCCCACAGGCGTCTAACACTCCGCCCGTCTCCTTGTATTGTTCTAGGCACTCCTCGCCTTTCACGAGATTCGGGAGTACATATCCTCCACATGCGTCATTCCCCAAGATGACCTGTGCCTCCATCTTGGGCATTGATGTACAGACCCCCACCACAAGGGTCTGACAGCCATAATCGGAATTCAAAGTTACCTGGTGTAGGGGCATCCTCACTGGGCCTCCCACAGTGGTCACACTTGCCACCCCCACACTGGTACTCTTGTAACCCTCGGGGAACAGGGTTTCACTCACCAGGGTAAAATCGGCCCCAGTGTCTCTTAATATTTTCACTGGGATGGGGTCTGCGTCCCCCATCCTTACGGTTCCCTGACACACGAATGGGTGAACTTTCTTCTCCCCACTCAGCACGGGTTCATCCCGCACCCTCTCGGCCCTCTGGTCCTCGAACCTCACTAAAGCAACGTGTCCCTGCTGCTTAGGGCGTCTGCATTCCCGCGCGACGTGTCCGATTATTACGCAGTTGTAGCAGCGGACCCTCGTCGGAGACCATCCGCCACCGCTCGCCTTAGCACTGCCACCAGAGGCCGTCGCTACCTGTGTCTTCTCGCACCACTTGTTGACTCCTTCGTTGCAGTAACAGCTCCTGAGCCCTCAGCTTGGTTCTTCTTGATCGGCTCTACAGCACCTTTTGATCCTCGGGTGTCCCAACTTGAGAGGTGGGACTTGGGAGAACTCGCTCCTGTCCTCCATCCATCCGTCCTTCCTATAATTCCTATTGTTTCCGGCGTATACGGGTGGTCGGTGCTGTCCCTCTCGGCGTGGGCGTAGGGCTTCTTCTAACATGTCGGCTCGGTCGGCTGCAGCCCTCAGGTCCTTTATGTCCGCCTCCTTCACTCTCACCCTGATCTCAGGGAGAGAGCACGGACATAAACTTTTCCATGACCATTAGCTCCTTGACCTCTTCAACCGACCTCGCTCCTTCAGAGTCCTAGCCACTTAAGGAACTTTCTTTCCATGTCCCTCGCCGTCTCCGCATAAGACTTTCCTGGTGAACGGGTACATTCCCTGAACCTCTTCCTGTAACATTCCGGCGTGAGCTTGAAGGAATGGAGCACAGCTCTTTTTACCGCATCGTAGTTGGTGCATTCTTGGAAGTCGAGCATAGTGTAGGCTTCACGAGCTTCACCTGTGAGCCTCCCTTGAACTAACTCCGCCCTCGGCCACCTCTTCAAAGCTGCAACCCTTTCGAAGTGGTCGAAGAAACTCTTGGCTTCATTTGGCACGAAGACCGGCAGATCTCGTTCCCTCACTCGTCGGTCCTCCTGTTGCGGCGGAGCAGGTACACCTAGTCCTAGTTCAGCTCGCTTCAGTTCCACCTCCTTGTTGGCTTCTATCTCCTGCTGTCTCATTCTAGCTTCTCGCTCGTGTTCTTCCCTGCGTAGCTGTGCTTCTCGCTCTTGTTCTTCCCTGCGTAGCTGTGCTTTTCGCTCTTGTTCTTCCCTGAATAGCTGTGCTTCTCGCTCCTCACGCTTCAGCTGTGCTTCTGCTTCTCGCTCTTCTTTGCGCTGCTGTGCTTCTTCTTTCCTCAGCTGCGCTTCTGCTTCTCGCTCTTCTTTGCGCTGCTGTGCCTCTCGCTCTTCACGCTTCAGTTGTGCTTCCAACTGCAACTTCATTATTTATAGCTTAACGCTGTGCCTGCTGCCGCTGGATCCCCTGCTACTTCCACCAATACTCAGGTGTTCTCCCACACTGGCAGGTGTTTGGGGCCGTTCCTCCCCCAAAACTTCGTCTCGTGCCCTGAGCTGTGCCATTATCTCCAGTCTTCTTTCTCCCACTCTGGGAGATCTCAGCTTTATTCCAAAATGGTCTGCTATTGCCTGTAACTGTGCCTTGGTGCACTCCTCCAGCACCTGTTCATCTCTAGTGTCAATGAACCTTGTTACTTTATCATCCTCCATCTTGTGCTATGAGTGATAACTTGCACCTGATCTCTAATACCACAGCCAACTACCACCACCGCAACCTTTAATTCGATCGTGATCCTGGCAAGGTCGCCAATGTTGGGGATATAGTTATTCTCTCTCTACTCGGTGAGCAACCGTATCAGTACTTATCCTGGCAAGGTCGCCAATGTTGGGGTTTTAAGGTATATATAGTTCCACTCTCTGGTGGTGAACTGATATCTCAATGTCACTCACCGTAGCCCTGCGGGTCTTCACTCTAATCCTCTCGGCGCCACTGCACGCCAGGAGAGTATCCCAGTCAATCCCAACCGGCCTCTGATTGAGAAGGAGTGGGAACACAACTCGTTCACTTAACTGTTATGTACCCGCCCCAACAATAGGGCTTTACTATTAACCACAAGGTCGCCAACTGGTGTTTTCGGTGTCCAGTAACACGTCAGTGGACTGGTTGAATTGTGGTAGCCTTGGCAAGGTCACACTCAATAGATCAGGATATCAGGCAGGTATGTACTTTTATCACTCTTTGCTTTCAAGTATAATATAGCCACAAGATAAATGGAGGGGATGATATAAACACAAATGTATTTTGTATTTTACTAAAAACTCATTTAAAGATATCACAAGGTCATCTCAATAAATAATCAGCTGATCCAAGCGGGAGTCGGTCGTTCCCACGTATATTATACACTCACTACGGTGGCAACACTTCCCCCTCTCGTCAATGTCACAATCAGCTGAGCGCCCCCCTCCGCGCGAAAGTTTATTGCTTGTTTCCCTGGCGTCACGCGCGCTGTTTCTTTAAGTTCTCAGAGATCACTAGAAGGTCGCACACTCGATATTTGCAACAATAGCACGTATTACTTATCTACACTGTTCTCGGGCTCAAACAATCGTTTTTATAATAAATGCGACAATAATTCACTATAATGGTTTTATACACTGCCCTTCATTTCAATGGTAACTTATGAAGTATTTAACACTGGAGTTCTCAGTACTTCCTTTCGTGGGCGATAACACAATAACTCACTGCACTCACAAATGATTACTCAATGCACGAACATAGACATATATAATATAGATAAATCAGACCTCAATAAATAGTAAATAAATAGTTACTGGGCCCATAGCCTAACTTCCAAATACTGGCATAATATTATATATAATTTCTCACTATATGTTCACATTAAAGTCTCATGAAAGACATTCTCAACACAGTAAATTCATCACTTATCCGGGTGCCTGTACACACCAATAATAATATATATAAGTATCGTGAGTACTCTTGATAGTACTATTCTGCACACTGGTGACTTACTGTGACATAGGTGAGCCTTGCTCACGACATACAAAATCCTCTGGCTAAATAATATAGCCGAATAATATAGCTGACTAAAGGGGAATGGGGAGGGAAACTAGAACCACCTACTTCCACCTATCCTCCGATGAGAGTTGAGTTGTAGCTCCTGGTCCTCGTGTCGGGAACGCCCCCACACACACGTTGTCGTGTCCTCCGGGAACCCACTCGCTGTCCCACCGTTAGCGCGTCGTCTCCGTGCCTTCTTCCCAGCAGGTCCGTGCTCCTCCTCGACTTCTTGTAGGGTTGGAGTCGGTCTCCTGGCCGTCGACTTCTCTCAGCTACGGCTGCCTGCCTACTTCTCAGCTGCAGTCGTCCGGATTCCCAAATAGTCCTCTTCTTCCTCTGCTACCCTGTGGCTCTGGTCGGCCACTACGCCGTCACGAATGGGTGAACTGCCTCAGACGTCGCCAACGTCACTGCACAGACTTCACTTCTTCTTGCACAGTACCTGTCCTGGAGCACTTGTTGCTCAATAACCGTCGATTCCCTCTCTGGTTCAACACATGAACTAAGGAACACCTCACAGAGTACTGGCAGACTTCAGGTGACGCGTAAAATCCACGGGAGCGGGAAACAACTGTCAAACTGACAGGACCAATCATCGCACGTCCAACCTCCTTGACGTGTCATGTCTGACTGATGGCGCCAACGCGGCGCGCTGCCCGGACCCCCTTTCCTTTGTGACGTCACTTTCGCCACGGGAGGTTTTCATTGGCTCCCGGTGCCACATTGCTGTCGGTGACCAATCCGGTGTCACTGACGTCACACAGTTTTGGCGGGGAAACAGGAGAGCCAGCGCCATCTTGGCTTCCTAAAGGGCCTAAACCACAGGCCAAAATATCATTGTTTCACAAATTTCTCGACACTCCGAGCACACTCTACTCTCCCACATATATCAAATTGATGCCTGCGACGTAGAGAACGCTTGGGTAAAGTGGACATGACTCTTACTGCAGGCGTGGGAGAAATATAAGGGGGGGAACACCGTCACAATATATATATATATATATATATATATATATATATATATATATATATATATATATGTATATATATGTATATATATATTTATATATATGTATATATATATATATTTATATATATATATGTATATATATATGTATATATATATATGTATATATATATGTATATATATGTCGTACCTAGTAGCCAGAACTCACTTCTCAGCCTACTATTCAAGGCCCGATTTGCCTAATAAGCCAAGTTTTCCTGAATTAATATATTTACTATAATTTTTTTCTTATGAAATGATAAAGCAACCCTTTTCTCTATGTATGAGGTCAATTTTTTTTTATTGGAGTTAAAATTAACGTAGATATATGACCGAACCTAACCAACCCTACCTAACCTAACCTAACCTATATTTATAGGTAAGGTTAGGTTAGGTAGCCAAAAAAAGCTAGGTTAGGTTAGGTTAGGTAGGTTAGGTAGACGAAAAAACATTAATTCATGAAAACTTGGCTTATTAGGCAAATCGGGCCTTGAATAGTAGGCTGAGAAGTGCGTTCTGGCTATTAGGTACGACATATATATATGTATATATATATGTATATATATATATATGTATATATATATATATATATATATATATATGAGTCACCCCAGAAGTGACTCGAACCCATACTCCCAGGAGCAATGCAACTGGTAACTACAGGGCGCCTTAATCCGCTTGACCATCACGGCCGGACAAAAGGAAGTGATAGCCGAAGCTATTTGAACCACTTCCCCGCCGGCAACTCGGATGGTAATCTTGGGCATAGCATTTCACCAAATCACCTCATTCTTTGGGGCACACGTGAGGAACACAAATGCGAGCAAGCCTGAATGGTCCCCAGGACTATATGCGACTGAAAACTCACACCCCAGAAGTGACTCGAACCCATACTCCCAGGAGCAATGCAACTGGTAACTACAGGGCGCCTTAATCCGCTTGACCATCGTCCTGGGGACCACTCAGGCTTGTTCGCATTTGTGTTCCTCACGTGTGCCCCAAAGAATGAGGTGATTTGGTGAAATGCTATGCCCAAGATTACCATCCGAGTTGCCGGCGGGGAAGTGGTTCAAATAGCTTCGGCTATCACTTCCTTTAGTCCGGCCGTGATGGTCAAGCGGATTAAGGCGCCCTGTAGTTACCAGTTGCATTGCTCCTGGGAGTATGGGTTCGAGTCACTTCTGGGGTGTGAGTTTTCAGTCGCATATAGTCCTGTGGACCATTCAGGCTTGTTTGCATTTGTGTTCCTCACGTGTGCCCCAAAGAATGATGTGATTTGGTGAAATGCTATGCCCAAGATTACCATCCGAGTTGCCGGCGGGGAAGGGGTTCAAATAGCTTCGGCTATCACTTCCTTTTGTCCGGCCGTGATGGTCAAGCGGATTAAGGCGCCCTGTAGTTACCAGTTGCATTGCTCCAGGGAGTATGGGTTCGAGTCACTTCTGGGGTGTGAGTTTTCAGTCGCATATAGTCCTGGAGACCATTCAGACTTGTTCGCATTTGTGTTCCTCACGTGTGCCCCAAAGAATGAGGTGATTTGGTGAAATGCTATGCCCAAGATTACCATCTGAGTTGCCGGCAGGGAAGTGGTTCAAATAGCTTCGGCTATCACTTCCTTTTGTCCGGCCGTGATGGTCAAGCGGATCAAGGCGCCCTGTAGTTACCAGTTGCATTGCTCCTGGGAGTATGGGTTCGAGTCACTTCTGGGGTGTGAGTTTTCAGTCGCATATAGTCCTGGGGACCATTCAGGCTTGTTCGCATTTGTGTTCCTCACGTATGCCCCAAAGAATGAGGTGATTTGGTGAAATGCTATGCCCAAGATTACCATCCGAGTTGCCGGCGGGGAAGTGGTTCAAATAGCTTCTGCTATCACTTCCTTTTGTCCGGCCGTGATGGTCAAGCGGATTAAGGCGCCCTGTAGTTACCAGTTGCATTGCTCCTGGGAGTATGGGTTTGAGTCACTTCTGGGGTGTGAGTTTTCTGTCGCATATAGTCCTGGGGACCATTCAGGCTTGTTCGCATTTGTGTTCCTCACGTGTGCCCCAAAGAATGAGGTGATTTGGTGAAATGCTATGCCCAAGATTACCATCCGAGTTGCCGGCGGGGAAGTGGTTCAAATAGCTTCGGCTATCACTTCCTTTTGTCCGGCTGTGATGGTCAAGCGGATTAAGGCGCCCTGTAGTTACCAGTTGTATTGCTCCTGGGAGTATGGGTTCGAGCCACTTCTGGGGTGTGCGTTTTCAGTCATATATGTATATATGTATATATATATATATATATATATATATATATATATATATATATATATATATATATATATATATATGTATATATATGTATATATATATAAGGCACAACTCTCCTAAACACGAGAGTGAAGTATACAACTTTAGAACACTTTCCCACCAGGAGACTCGAACCCTAGCCAGCACAGAAGCCTTCCAGCAACTGGCATAACAGGTACGCCTTAACCCACTCCACCACCTGCTCAGACCCTTAAAAGAGATGGTAATTTCGGAGTATTTATATACCCCAAAGATCACCACCTCCCAATAGCACTAGAGCAAGTGAGGGATCATTTATACGTTTATTTCATCAAGTCCCTGTTAATATGGGAAGACACAGTGTCTATGCTTAAGGCACAACTCTCCTAAACACGAGAGTGAAGTATACAACTTTAGAACACTTTCCCACCAGGAGACTCGAACCCTAGCCAGCACAGAAGCCTTCCAGCAACTGGCATAACAGGTACGCCTTAACCCGCTCCACCACCTGCTCAGACCCTTAAAAGAGATGGTAATTTCGGAGTATTTATATACCCCAAAGATCACCACCTCCCAAGAGCACTAGAGCAAGTGAGGGGTCATTTATACGTTTATTTCATCAAGTCCCTGTTAATATGGGAAGACACAGTGTCTATGCTTAAGGCACAACTCTCCTAAACACGAGAGTGAAGTATACAACTTTAGAATACTTTCCCACCAGGAGACTCGAACCCTAGCCAGCACAGAAATTAATACTCTGAAATTACCATCTCTTTTAAGGGTCTGAGCGGGTTAAGGCGTACCTGTTATACCAGTTGCTGGAAGGCTTCTGTGCTGGCTAGGGTTCGAGTCTCCTGGTGGGAAAGTGTTCTAAAGTTGTATACTTCACTCTCGTGTTTAGGAGAGTTGTGCCTTAAGCATAGATACTGTGTCTTCCCATATTAACAGGGACTTGATGAAATAAACGTATAAATGACCCCTCACTTGCTCTAGCGCTCTTGGGAGGTGGTGATCTTTGGGGTATATAAATACTCCGAAATTACCATCTCTTTTAAGAATCTGAGGAGGTGGTGGAGCGGGTTAAGGCGTACCTGTTATGCCAGTTGCTGGAAGGCTTCTGTGCTGGCTAGGGTTCGAGTCTCCTGGTGGGAAAGTGTTCTAAAGTTGTATACTTCACTCTCGTGTTTAGGAGAGTTGTGCCTTAAGCATAGACACTGTGTCTTCCCATATTAACAGGGACTTGATGAAATAAACGTATAAATGACCCCTCACTTGCTCTAGTGCTCTTGGGAGGTGGTGATCTTTGGGGTATATAAATACTCCGAAATTACCATCTCTTTTAAGGGTCTGAGCAGGTGGTGGAGCGGGTTAAGGCGTACCTGTTATGCCAGTTGCTGGAAGGCTTCTGTGCTGGCTAGGGTTCGAGTCTCCTGGTGGGAAAGTGTTCTAAAGCTGTATACTTCACTCTCGTGTTTAGGAGAGTTGTGCCTTAAGCATAGACACTGTGTCTTCCCATATTAACAGGGACTTGATGAAATAAACGTATAAATGACCCCTCACTTGCTCTAGTGCTCTTGGGAGGTGGTGATCTTTGGGGTATATAAATACTCCGAAATTACCATCTCTTTTAAGGGTCTGAGCAGGTGGTGGAGCGGGTTAAGGCGTACCTGTTATGCCAGTTGCTGGAAGGCTTCTGTGCTGGCTAGGGTTCGAGTCTCCTGGTGGGAAAGTGTTCTAAAGTTGTATACTTCACTCTCGTGTTTAGGAGAGTTGTGCCTTAAGCATAGACACTGTGTCTTCCCATATTAACAGGGACTTGATGAAATAAACGTATAAATGACCCCTCACTTGCTCTAGTGCTCTTGGGAGGTGGTGATCTTTGGGGTATATAAATACTCCGAAATTACCATCTCTTTTAAGGGTCTGAGCAGGTGGTGGAGCGGGTTAAGGCGTACCTGTTATGCCAGTTGCTGGAAGGCTTCTGTGCTGGCTAGGGTTCGAGTCTCCTGGTGGGCAAGTGTTCTAAAGTTGTATGTATATATATATATATATATATATATATATATATATATATATATATATATATATATATATATAATATATATATATATATATATATATATATATATATATATATATATATATATATATATATATATATATATATATATATATATATATATATATATATTATTAAATATGACCGAAAAAGTAAGATTAATAATTCTAACACGAATTTTCTCAATCTTTCGTACATTTCTTTTCACTGTTGGAGGTAATTCAAAAATCAATTCTCCAAAATTCATTTTTATTTCTAGTCTGACGCGACACTTGAGCGCGTTTCATAAAACTTATTACATTTTCGAAGACTTTAGTTAACACATACACAACTGAATAGAACTATATTCTACCCACCTCAAGACTCCGCTCCAATATAGAAGCATCAAGAAATATGGACCAATAGGCTTTCTACAATCACTTCTATTCAATACCCATTGTTTTATGTTCTGGCTTGTGTTGATGAAATTAATACCTTATTAAATACCACCTCACCCCATCCACCTCACTCAAATGTAGATATAAACAAAATCGGAGATGTGTAAGTTCTATTCAGTTGTGTATATGTTAACTAAAGTCTTTGAAAATGTAATAAGTTTTACGAAACGCGCTCAAGTGTCGCGTCAGACTAGAAATAAAAATGAATTTTGGAGAATTGATTTTTGAATTACCTCCAACAGTGAAAAGAAATGTACGAAAGATTGAGAAAATTCGTGTTAGAATTATTAATCTTACTTTTTCGGTCATATTTAATAATATATGTCTACAGGAAAGATTGCTACCAAAATATACTAATATATATACATATATATATATAATATATATATATATATATATATATATATATATATATATATATATATATATATATATATATATATATATATATATATATATATATATATATATATACATACATACATTCTTGAATGTATATACATGCTTGAATATACAAGCTTGAATGGTCCCAAAGCATATATGTGACTGAAAACTCCACACCTCAGAAGTGACTCGAACCCAACAGCCAGGAGCACACTGCAACTGGTGAACATGGTACCTTAACCATTCGACCAACCATGACCGTACAAATAAAGAAGGTAGCCGAGGCTATTTTCCCCACTGACAGCACTTGGTGGAACTCTTGGGCACAGTTATTTCATCGAATCACCTCACTTTGTGCGGCCACGTGAGCAGCACAAATGCAAACATGCTTGAAGGAGCGAACTTCAAGAGAGACGTAATTTCATCTGTACAATCACGTGTCGCTAGGGATAGCCGACTTGGACAGGAATAAACAGGTCATAATTGCTGGACGCAATCTATGTTCTACTTTGGCAACTAAGTTGTGATCTGTTTCCATATTGTAGATAGCAAATTAACCCATTTCTTACTGATTTCTAATAATTTATAAATATGTTATTCCAATAATGTGTATACTAACAATATATAATTTACCTACCAAAAAGGAAGTGTAAGGGATTTAATAGAAGTTTTACAGTCCACTTCTCTAAATTAATTTTGAATCTGTTATTGAATTTATTATTTGAGATCCATAGATCACTAGTTTTCTGATTCCATTCATTTATGGTCTTCATAAATGCTGAATATCATTATATTGTAAAGCGAATTCCCCCACACCTTGTGACCACTGGTGAGATGCTTGGAGCCCTGTGACCGGTGTTGAGGTGCTTGGAGCCCTGTGACCGGTGTTGAGGTGCTTGGAGCCCTGTGACCACTGGTGAGGTGCTTGGAGCTTTGTGATCACTGGTGAGATGCTTGGAGCCCTGTGACCACTGGTGAGGTGCTTGGAGCCCTGTGACCGCTGGTGAGGTGCTTGGAGCCTTGTGACCGCTGGTGAGGTGCTTGGTGCCTTGTGACCGCTGGTGAGGTGCTTGGAGCCTTGTGACCACTGGTGAGGTGCTTGGAGCCTTGTGACCACTGGTGAGGTGCTTGGAGCCTTGTGACCACTGGTGAGGTGCTTGGAGCCCTGTGACCACTGGTGAGGTGCTTGGAGCCTTGTGACCACTGGTGAGGTGCTTGGAGCCCTGTGACCACTGGTGAGGTGCTTGGAGCCTTGTGACCACTGGTGAGGTGCTTGGAGCCTTGTGACCACTGGTGAGGTGCTTGGAGCCTTGTGACCACTGGTGAGGTGCTTGGAGCCCTGTGACCACTGGTGTAGTGCTTGGAGCCTTGTGACCGCTGGTAAGGTGCTTGGAGCCCTGTGACCACTGGTGTGGTGCTTGGAGCCCTGTGACCACTGGTGTGGTGCTTGGAGCCTTGTGACCGCTGGTAAGGTGCTTGTAGCCCTGTGACCACTGGTGAGGTGCTTGGAGCCTTGTGACCGCTGGTGAGGTGCTTGGAGTCCTGTGACCACTGGTGAGGTGCTTGGAGTCCTGTGACCGCTGGTGAGGTGCTTGGAGCCCTGTGACCACTGGTGAGGTGCTTGGAGCCTTGTGACCGCTGGTGAGGTGCTTGGAGCCCTGTGACCACTGGTGTGGTGCTCGGAGCCTTGTGACCACTGGTGAGGTGCTTGGAGCCTTGTGACCACTGGTGAGGTGCTTGGAGTCCTGTGACTTCTGGTGAGGTGCTTGGAGCCCTGTGACCGCTGGTAAGGTGCTTGGAGCCCTGTGACCAATGGTGAGGTGCTTGGAGCCTTGTGACCGCTGGTGAGGTGCTTGGAGCCCTGTGACCACTGGTGAGGTGCTTGGAGCCCTGTGACCACTGGTGAGGTGCTTGGAGCCTTGTGACCACTGGTGAGGTGCTTGGAGCCTTGTGACCGCTGGTGTGGTGCTTGGAGCCTTGTGACCACTGGTGAGGTGCTTGGAGCCCTGTGACCACTGGTGAGGTGCTTGGAGTCCTGTGACTTCTGGTGAGGTGCTTGGAGCCCTGTGACCACTGGTGAGGTGCTTGGAGCCCTGTGACCACTGGTGAGGTGCTTGGAGCCTTGTGACCACTGGTGAGGTGCTTGGAGCCCTGTGACCACTGGTGAGGTGCTTAAAGCCTTGTGACCACTAGTGTGGTGCTTGGAGCCCTGTGACCATTGGTGTGGTGCTTGGAGCCCTGTGACCACTGGTGAGGTGCTTGGAGCCTTGTGACCACTGGTGTGGTGCTTGGAGCCCTGTGACCACTGATAAGGTGCTTGGAGCCTTGTGACCACTGGTGAGGTGCTTGGAGCCTTGTGCCCACTGGTGTGGTGCTTGGAGCCTTGTGACCACTGGTGTGGTGCTTGGAGCCCTGTGACCACTGGTGTGATGCTTGGACACATGTGACCAATGGTGAGGTGTTTGGAGCCATGTGATCGCTGGTGTGGTGCTTGGAGCCCTGTGACCGCTGGTAAGGTGCTTGGAGCCCTGTGACCTCTGGTGAGGTGTTTGGAGCCATGTGATCGCTGGTGTGGTGCTTGGAGCCCTGTGCCCAATGGTGAGGTGCTTGGAGCCTTGTGACCGCTGGTGAGGTGCTTGGAGCCCTGTGACCACTGGTGAGGTGCTTGGAGCCTTGTGACCACTGGTGAGGTGCTTGGAGCCCTGTGACCACTGGTGAGGTGCTTGGAGCCTTGTGACCACTGGTGAGGTGCTTGGAGCCCTGTGACCACTGGTGAGGTGCTTGGAGCCCTGTGACCACTTGTGAGGTGCTTGGAGCCTTGTGACCGCTGGTGAGGTGCTTGGAGCCTTGTGACCATTGGTGTGGTGCTTGGAGCCCTGTGACCACTGGTGAGGTGCTTGGAGCCCTGTGACCACTGGAGAGGTGCTTGGAGCCCTGTGACCACTGGTGAGGTGCTTGGAGCCTTGTGACCACTGGTGAGGTGCTTGGAGCCTTGTGACCACTGGTGAGGTGCTTGGAGCCCTGTGACCACTGGTGTGGTGCTTGGAGCCCTGTGACCACTGGTGAGGTGCTTGGAGCCTTGTGACCACTGGTGAGGTGCTTGGAGCCTTGTGACCACTGGTGAGGTGCTTGGAGCCCTGTGACCACTGGTGAGGTGCTTGGAGCCCTGTGACCACTGGTGAGGTGCTTGGAGCCCTGTGACCACTGGTGAGGTGCTTGGAGCCCTGTGACCACTGGTGAGGTGCTTGGAGCCCTGTGACCACTAGTGAGGTGCTTGGAGCCTTGTGACCACTGGTGAGGTGCTTGGAGCCCTGTGACCACTCGTGTGGTGCTTGGAGCCTTGTGACCACTGGTGAGGTGCTTGGAGCCTTGTGACCACTGGTGTGGTGCTTGGAGCCCTGTGACCACTGGTGAGGTGCTTGGAGCCCTGTGACCAATGGTGAGGTGCTTGGAGCCCTGTGACCACTGGTGTGGTGCTTGGAGCCCTGTGACCACTGGTGAGGTGCTTGGAGCCCTGTGACCACTAGTGAGGTGCTTGGAGCCCTGTGACCACTGGTGTCGTGCTTGGAGCCCTGTGACCAATGGTGAAGTGCTTGGAGCCCTGTGACCAATGGTGAGGTGCTTGGACCCATGTGACCAATGGTGAGGTGCTTGGAGCCATGTGACTGCTAATGAGGTGCTTGGAGCCCTGTGACCACTGGTGTGGTGCTTGGAGCCCTGTGACCACTGGTGAGGTGCTTGGAGCCCTGTGACCAATGGTGAGGTGCTTGGAGCCCTGTGACCACTGGTGAGGTGCTTGGATCCCTGTGACCACTGGTGAGGTGCATGGAGCCTTGTGACCACTGGTGAGGTGCTTGGAGCCCTGTGACCGCTGGTGAGGTGCTTGGAGCCTTGTGACCACTGGTGAGGTGCTTGGAGCCCTGTGACCACTGGTGAGGTGCTTGGAGCCCTGTGACCACTGGTGAGGTGCTTGGTGCCTTGTGACCACTGGTGAGGTGCTTGGAGCCCTGTGACCACTGGTGAGGTGCTTGGAGCCCTGTGACCACTGGTGAGGTGCTTGGAGCCCTGTGACCACTGGTGAGGTGCTTGGAGCCCTGTGACCACTGGTGAGGTGCTTGTAGCCTTGTGACCACTGGTGAGGTGCTTGGAGCCCTGTGACCACTGGTGAGGTGCTTGGAGCCCTGTGACCACTGGTGAGGTGCTTGGAGCCCTGTGACCACTGGTGAGGTGCTTGGAGCCTTGTGACCACTGGTGAGGTGCTTGTAGCCTTGTGACCACTGGTGAGGTGCTTGGAGCCCTATGACCACTGGTGAGGTGCTTGGAGCCCTGTGACCACTGGTGAAGTGCTTGGAGCCCTGTGACCACTGGTGAGGTGCTTGGAGCCCTGTGACCACTGGTGAGGTGCTTGTAGCCTTGTGACCACTGGTGAGGTGCTTGGAGCCCTGTGACCACTGGTGAGGTGCTTGGAGCCCTGTGACCACTTGTGAGGTGCTTGGAGCCCTGTGACCACTGGTGAGGTGCTTGGAGCCCTGTGACCACTGGTGAGGTGCTTGGAGCCCTGTGACCACTGGTGAGGTGCTTGGAGCCCTGTGACCACTGGTGAGGTGCTTGTAGCCTTGTGACCACTGGTGAGGTGCTTGGAGCCCTGTGACCACTGGTGAGGTGCTTGGAGCCCTGTGACCACTGGTGCGGTGCTTGGAGTCCTGTGACCAATGGTGAGGTGCTTGGAGCCCTGTGACCACTGGTGAAGTGCTTGGAGCCCTGTGACCACTTGTGAGGTGCTTGGAGCCCTGTGACCACTGGTGAGGTGCTTGTAGCCTTGTGACCACTGGTGAGGTGCTTGGAGCCCTGTGACCACTGGTGAGGTGCTTGGAGCCCTGTGACCACTTGTGAGGTGCTTGGAGCCCTGTGACCACTGGTGAGGTGCTTGGAGCCCTGTGACCACTGGTGAGGTGCTTGTAGCCTTGTGACCACTGGTGAGGTGCTTGGAGCCCTGTGACCACTGGTGAGGTGCTTGGAGCCCTGTGACCACTGGTGCGGTGCTTGGAGTCCTGTGACCAATGGTGAGGTGCTTGGAGCCCTGTGACCACTGGTGAGGTGCTTGGAGCCCTGTGACCAATGGTGAGGTGCTTGGAGCCCTGTGACCACTGGGGAGAGTCTTGGAGCCTTGTGACCACTGGTGAGGTGCTTGGAGTCCTGTGACCAATGGTGAGGTGCTTGGAGCCATGTGACCACTGGTGTGGTGCTTGGAGCCCTGTGACCAATGGTGAGGAGCTTGGAGCCTTGTGACCACTGGTGTGGTGCTTGGAGCCCTGTGACCAATGGTGAGGTGCTTGGAGCCTTGTGACCACTGGTGTGGTGCTTGGAGCCTTGTGACCACTGGTGTGGTGCTTGGAGCCCTGTGACCAATGGTGAGGTGCTTGGAGCCTTGTGACCACTGGTGAGGTGCTTGGAGCCTTGTGACCACTGGTGTGGTGCTTGGAGCCTTGTGACCAATGGTGAGGTGCTTGGAGCCTTGTGACCACTGGTGTGGTGCTTGGAGCCTTGTGACCACTGGTGTGGTGCTTGGAGCCTTGTGACCAATGGTGAGGTGCTTGGAGCCTTGTGACCACTGGTGAGATGCTTGGAGCCTTGTGACCACTGGTGTGGTGCTTGGAGCCTTGTGACCAATGGTGAGGTGCTTGGAGCCTTGTGACCACTGGTGAGGTGCTTGGAGCCTTGTGACCACTGGTGAGGTGCTTGTAGCCTTGTGACCACTGGTGTGGTGCTTGGAGCCTTGTGACCACTGGTGTGGTGCTTGGAGCCCTGTGACCACTGGTGAGGTGCTTGGAGCCCTGTGACCACTGGTGAGGTGCTTGGAGCCCTGTGACCACTAGTGAGGTGCTTGGAGCCTTGTGACCACTGGTGAGGTGCTTGGAGCCCTGTGACCACTGGTGTGGTGCTTGGAGCCTTGTGACCACTGGTGAGGTGCTTGGAGCCTTGTGACCACTGGTGTGGTGCTTGGAGCCCTGTGACCACTGGTGAGGTGCTTGGAGCCCTGTGACCAATGGTGAGGTGCTTGGAGCCCTGTGACCACTGGTGTGGTGCTTGGAGCCCTGTGACCACTGGTGAGGTGCTTGGAGCCCTGTGACCACTAGTGAGGTGCTTGGAGCCCTGTGACCACTGGTGTCGTGCTTGGAGCCCTGTGACCAATGGTGAGGTGCTTGGAGCCCTGTGACCAATGGTGAGGTGCTTGGACCCATGTGACCAATGGTGAGGTGCTTGGAGCCATGTGACTGCTAATGAGGTGCTTGGAGCCCTGTGACCACTGGTGTGGTTCTTGGAGCCCTGTGACCACTGGTGAGGTGCTTGGAGCCCTGTGACCAATGGTGAGGTGCTTGGAGCCCTGTGACCACTGGTGAGGTGCTTGGATCCCTGTGACCACTGGTGAGGTGCATGGAGCCTTGTGACCACTGGTGAGGTGCTTGGAGCCCTGTGACCGCTGGTGAGGTGCTTGGAGCCTTGTGACCACTGGTGAGGTGCTTGGAGCCCTGTGACCACTGGTGAGGTGCTTGGAGCCCTGTGACCACTGGTGAGGTGCTTGGAGCCTTGTGACCACTGGTGAGGTGCTTGGAGCCCTGTGACCACTGGTGAGGTGCTTGGAGCCCTGTGACCACTGGTGAGGTGCTTGGAGCCCTGTGACCACTGGTGAGGTGCTTGGAGCCCTGTGACCACTGGTGAGGTGCTTGTAGCCTTGTGACCACTGGTGAGGTGCTTGGAGCCCTGTGACCACTGGTGAGGTGCTTGGAGCCCTGTGACCACTGGTGAGGTGCTTGTAGCCTTGTGACCACTGGTGAGGTGCTTGGAGCCCTGTGACCACTGGTGAGGTGCTTGGAGCCCTGTGACCACTGGTGAGGTGCTTGGAGCCCTGTGACCACTGGTGAGGTGCTTGGAGCCTTGTGACCACTGGTGAGGTGCTTGTAGCCTTGTGACCACTGGTGAGGTGCTTGTAGCCCTGTGACCACTGGTGTGGTGCTTGGAGCCCTGTGACCACTGGTGAGGTGCTTGGAGCCCTGTGACCACTGGTGAGGTGCTTGGAGCCCTGTGACCACTGGTGAGGTGCTTGTAGCCTTGTGACCACTGGTGAGGTGCTTGGAGCCCTGTGACCAGTGGTGAGGTGCTTGGAGCCCTGTGACCACTTGTGAGGTGCTTGGAGCCCTGTGACCACTGGTGAGGTGCTTGGAGCCCTGTGACCACTGGTGAGGTGCTTGTAGCCTTGTGACCACTGGTGAGGTGCTTGGAGCCCTGTGACCACTGGTGAGGTGCTTGGAGCCCTGTGACCACTGGTGAGGTGCTTGGAGCCCTGTGACCACTTGTGAGGTGCTTGGAGCCCTGTGACCACTGGTGAGGTGCTTGGAGCCCTGTGACCACTGGTGAGGTGCTTGTAGCCTTGTGACCACTGGTGAGGTGCTTGGAGCCCTGTGACCACTGGTGAGGTGCTTGGAGCCCTGTGACCACTGGTGCGGTGCTTGGAGTCCTGTGACCAATGGTGAGGTGCTTGGAGCCCTGTGACCACTGGTGAGGTGCTTGGAGCCCTGTGACCAATGGTGAGGTGCTTGGAGCCCTGTGACCACTGGGGAGAGTCTTGGAGCCTTGTGACCACTGGTGAGGTGCTTGGAGTCCTGTGACCAATGGTGAGGTGCTTGGAGCCATGTGACCACTGGTGTGGTGCTTGGAGCCCTGTGACCAATGGTGAGGAGCTTGGAGCCTTGTGACCACTGGTGTGGTGCTTGGAGCCCTGTGACCAATGGTGAGGTGCTTGGAGCCTTGTGACCACTGGTGTGGTGCTTGGAGCCTTGTGACCACTGGTGTGGTGCTTGGAGCCCTGTGACCAATGGTGAGGTGCTTGGAGCCTTGTGACCACTGGTGAGGTGCTTGGAGCCTTGTGACCACTGGTGTGGTGCTTGGAGCCTTGTGACCAATGGTGAGGTTCTTGGAGCCTTGTGACCACTGGTGTGGTGCTTGGAGCCTTGTGACCACTGGTGTGGTGCTTGGAGCCTTGTGACCAATGGTGAGGTGCTTGGAGCCTTGTGACCACTGGTGAGGTGCTTGGAGCCTTGTGACCACTGGTGTGGTGCTTGGAGCCTTGTGACCAATGGTGAGGTGCTTGGAGCCTTGTGACCACTGGTGAGGTGCTTGGAGCTTTGTGACCACTGGTGAGGTGCTTGTAGCCTTGTGACCACTGGTGTGGTGCTTGGAGCCTTGTGACCACTGGTGAGGTGCTTGGAGCCCTGTGACCACTGGTGAGGTGCTTGGAGCCCTGTGACCACTAGTGAGGTGCTTGGAGCCTTGTGACCACTGGTGAGGTGCTTGGAGCCCTGTGACCACTGGTGTGGTGCTTGGAGCCTTGTGACCACTGGTGAGGTGCTTGGAGCCTTGTGACCACTGGTGTGGTGCTTGGAGCCCTGTGACCACTGGTGAGGTGCTTGGAGCCCTGTGACCAATGGTGAGGTGCTTGGAGCCCTGTGACCACTGGTGTGGTGCTTGGAGCCCTGTGACCACTGGTGAGGTGCTTGGAGCCCTGTGACCACTAGTGAGGTGCTTGGAGCCCTGTGACCACTGGTGTCGTGCTTGGAGCCCTGTGACCAATGGTGAGGTGCTTGGAGCCCTGTGACCAATGGTGAGGTGCTTGGACCCATGTGACCAATGGTGAGGTGCTTGGAGCCATGTGACTGCTAATGAGGTGCTTGGAGCCCTGTGACCACTGGTGTGGTTCTTGGAGCCCTGTGACCACTGGTGAGGTGCTTGGAGCCCTGTGACCAATGGTGAGGTGCTTGGAGCCCTGTGACCACTGGTGAGGTGCTTGGATCCCTGTGACCACTGGTGAGGTGCATGGAACCTTGTGACCACTGGTGAGGTGCTTGGAGCCCTGTGACCGCTGGTGAGGTGCTTGGAGCCTTGTGACCACTGGTGAGGTGCTTGGAGCCCTGTGACCACTGGTGAGGTGCTTGGAGCCCTGTGACCACTGGTGAGGTGCTTGGAGCCTTGTGACCACTGGTGAGGTGCTTGGAGCCCTGTGACCACTGGTGAGGTGCTTGGAGCCCTGTGACCACTGGTGAGGTGCTTGGAGCCCTGTGACCACTGGTGAGGTGCTTGGAGCCCTGTGACCACTGGTGAGGTGCTTGTAGCCTTGTGACCACTGGTGAGGTGCTTGGAGCCCTGTGACCACTGGTGAGGTGCTTGGAGCCCTGTGACCACTGGTGAGGTGCTTGGAGCCCTGTGACCACTGGTGAGGTGCTTGGAGCCTTGTGACCACTGGTGAGGTGCTTGTAGCCTTGTGACCACTGGTGAGGTGCTTGGAGCCCTGTGACCACTGGTGAGGTGCTTGGAGCCCTGTGACCACTGGTGAGGTGCTTGGAGCCCTGTGACCACTGGTGAGGTGCTTGGAGCCCTGTGACCACTGGTGAGGTGCTTGTAGCCTTGTGACCACTGGTGAGGTGCTTGGAGCCCTGTGACCACTGGTGAGGTGCTTGGAGCCCTGTGACCACTTGTGAGGTGCTTGGAGCCCTGTGACCACTGGTGAGGTGCTTGGAGCCCTGTGACCACTTGTGAGGTGCTTGGAGCCCTGTGACCACTGGTGAGGTGCTTGGAGCCCTGTGACCACTGGTGAGGTGCTTGTAGCCTTGTGACCACTGGTGAGGTGCTTGGAGCCCTGTGACCACTGGTGAGGTGCTTGGAGCCCTGTGACCACTGGTGCGGTGCCTGGAGTCCTGTGACCAATGGTGAGGTGCTTGGAGCCCTGTGACCACTGGTGAGGTGCTTGGAGCCCTGTGACCACTTGTGAGGTGCTTGGAGCCCTGTGACCACTGGTGAGGTGCTTGTAGCCTTGTGACCACTGGTGAGGTGCTTGGAGCCCTGTGACCACTGGTGAGGTGCTTGGAGCCCTGTGACCACTTGTGAGGTGCTTGGAGCCCTGTGACCACTGGTGAGGTGCTTGGAGCCCTGTGACCACTGGTGAGGTGCTTGTAGCCTTGTGACCACTGGTGAGGTGCTTGGAGCCCTGTGACCACTGGTGAGGTGCTTGGAGCCCTGTGACCACTGGTGCGGTGCTTGGAGTCCTGTGACCAATGGTGAGGTGCTTGGAGCCCTGTGACCACTGGTGAGGTGCTTGGAGCCCTGTGACCAATGGTGAGGTGCTTGGAGCCCTGTGACCACTGGGGAGAGTCTTGGAGCCTTGTGACCACTGGTGAGGTGCTTGGAGTCCTGTGACCAATGGTGAGGTGCTTGGAGCCATGTGACCACTGGTGTGGTGCTTGGAGCCCTGTGACCAATGGTGAGGAGCTTGGAGCCTTGTGACCACTGGTGTGGTGCTTGGAGCCCTGTGACCAATGGTGAGGTGCTTGGAGCCTTGTGACCACTGGTGTGGTGCTTGGAGCCTTGTGACCACTGGTGTGGTGCTTGGAGCCCTGTGACCAATGGTGAGGTGCTTGGAGCCTTGTGACCACTGGTGAGGTGCTTGGAGCCTTGTGACCACTGGTGTGGTGCTTGGAGCCTTGTGACCAATGGTGAGGTGCTTGGAGCCTTGTGACCACTGGTGTGGTGCTTGGAGCCTTGTGACCACTGGTGTGGTGCTTGGAGCCTTGTGACCAATGGTGAGGTGCTTGGAGCCTTGTGACCACTGGTGAGGTGCTTGGAGCCTTGTGACCACTGGTGTGGTGCTTGGAGCCTTGTGACCAATGGTGAGGTGCTTGGAGCCTTGTGACCACTGGTGAGGTGCTTGGAGCCTTGTGACCACTGGTGAGGTGCTTGTAGCCTTGTGACCACTGGTGTGGTGCTTGGAGCCTTGTGACCACTGGTGTGGTGCTTGGAGCCTTCAGTTGGAATTTTCCAACATCCAAATACTAATCCCAAGTACGATATGAGGTTATTTCTTGTACTAAGTATTATAATTTGCTAATACTACTAACCAGTAGTGTAGTGGAATTCAATTTATTAAACTGAGGCGCACCAGGGACATTTGTCCCTGGTGACTAGCATCTTCATGTAAGACATTTTTGCAATTATTTAAGATCTTAATTTTTTAATGTGTCTTTGTCTTTATTCTTAACTCTCGCTGTGCCATCATGGCTATCGAGTCTTAACACTTTGCATCCTGTGGTGATTGAATTCTAATAATGGCAGTTGCTTATCTGAAGCAGATTTAAGATCTCATGAAATTTTTATGCAGTTACCTTATGTCAGACATCTGCAGCAGCTGGAGGAGGTATTCGAGCAAAATTCGGTGATGAGTTTCACTTACGAGATGGAGAGTGATGGATGGCTGCCCTTTCTAGATGTCGCAGAAAGTCACAGAGAAGAATGGTGGCTTCTACACTGCAGTCTACAGTAAGGAAACGAACATTGGAATGTGACTTAATGCCAACATTGACTGCGGAGACAGGTACAAGAAGAGTGTCGTCAATGCTTACGTCGACTGAGCTCTCACTCACAGCTCAGGTTGGTAGCAGGTCTATGAAGAACTCTGCAGAGTAAGGCAGATCCTAGTCAACAATGGCTTCTCTGACGGTTATTTTGAAGACGTCATCAAAAGAAAGGTGAAACGCCATGCAACCTCTGAAGAATCAACTAACACAACAATTGTACTTCCTACTAGACTGTTTTACAGGAACTTCTTTTCAACAGCTCACAAAACGGAGAAAAGTGTCCTGAAAGATATTATTAATAGGAACGTTATCCCTACTGACACAAATCATTAGATATAATTAACAATTTACTACAAAAACAAGAAACGGCCAACCTACTCATGAAGGACTCTTCGGACACCAAACAAAACGCCTTGAATGAAATCAACGTCGTCTATGCCTTCACATGCCCACTTAGGGACTGTCAGCCCTAAAGATCTCAGTACGTAGAAAAGACAACAACGTCTCTTTCTAGGCGGTTAACAATGAATAAACAACAAGGCTCCAACAAGGAGCATCTAATGTCCTCGCACAACCAGACCATCACCAGAGATATCTTAACAAGCAACACAGAAATTAACCACAGATACAACAATAACAGGAGGCTCGACACCAGCGAGGCCCTACACATCAAAAAGCTTAAACCAGCATTCAACAGCCAATTTACACATAATTACATTCTACCACTTCAAGACCCCAAACCAGCGCAGAAGCAATCAAATAAAATGTATACCCATGGGGTATATACCCTATACATATACTCATTGTTTCGTGTTCTGTCTTTTCCCAATGATTTGTTTCCTGTCACCTCACCTAAAAAAATTGTATGTTATCACCTCACTCAAAAACAAAAATATGCATGAAACGGCTTATTTTTCATGAAAAGCATGAGCAATATCCTGAAAGCACATGAGCAGTACATTGCTCAACATAATAGGCCTATTACACCTGATTAATCATTGTATGTGCTTCGTCCCCTATTTTCGCCTCACCTTTTCCTTTATTCTACTTGTCTTCACCTGACCTCGTACTGGTATAAATCCAACGCACTTCGTATTTACTTCTGAGTTATTTCAGATTGAAAGGTCTAGTTCGTCAGGTAAGGCATCATCTATTTTTTCCATCTTGCTGCTTGAGTCATTGTTGGTGAGTCAGAGTTGAATGAGGAAGTTGAGTGGAACTGGCTCTTGAAGCAAATAGATTTGCTAACCTTTTTGCTTCTTGCTCTGGATGAACATGATATGGCAGAGGTGGAGGCGATTTTCCGAGGTGGAGACTGTCTCATGGAACAATTCATGAAGCTCAAGTTACCAAATGCCAAATTGCTTAACTATGCAGACGACTTTGTGGTCATTATCAATGGCAAAGGCGCCAGGAACCATGCACAAAAATGCCTAGTTAACAAATCAGCATGTGACTCACAGAGGCTCAAAGCAGTCATAGAACGACAAACGGAAACCATCTCAAGATTTACAACGACTCACATCTTCACAGATGGATCAGTTGATAAAGAAAGAGGTTCTGCTGGGGCATCAGTTTACACTACCAACCATGAAGCTTACTGGAGAATGAATAGTGAGTGCTCAACACTGCAGACAGATCTATATGCCCTGAAGGAGGCAATAAAGTATACAATTGAGAATAATTTACATGACGTCCTCATTCATACCGACTCTAAATCTTCGTTCCAGGCATTGTTATCCAGTCAACACAGATAATATATAACTCCTCACAGAAATCCAACATATAGGAAAATAAGTCCATAATCTAGGGCTGTCAATCAACTTAAATTGGACACCAAGTCACATTGGCATAGATGGTAATGAAAAGGCAGACTCACTAGCAAAAACTGCCACTGCTCTACCTGTTGTTCAGTTTCAAATACCTCCAAGTTTTTCACAGATTAAGGACCAAATCAAAAAGAAAACACTCCCAACTATAAAAAGTCGCTACAGAGCGAAAGTAGCGGATGGAAGATACACTGCGATATGGTACGAACAAGCCACTGGGTACTATTCTTTCAAGCCTGACAAAAAGATATCCAGAGACATTGCAGTAGCCATACACAGACTCAGACTTGGTTACAAGTGCTGCTGGGAGGTAATAAACCCAATAATTAGAGTGTGTCGAATCTGTGGAACAGAAGCAGAGTTTCAACTATTGCACTACTGGAATGTGAAGCTACTGAAGCCCTGCGCATCAAACTCAACATTAATCCAACAATAGCAGCTGCATTAGATGCACATTTTACAGCCACTACAATGATTAGAAAAGCCATTAAAGAATGGGACTCATTAGTGAACATTCTTCACCGACATCTGCCACCAAGATGTTATTAAAACACGACTAAAACAGAAGTGAAAAAGAAACAGCGAAAAGGGAGGAAACCCCACCTCCATTTAACACTTTGACCAAAATACCAGAGTAACAAGGTCATCGCGAATAATCGAACTCAATTACAGGCTCGCCATAGCCCGTGCTACATGGACATTTCGTTCTGAGTAGCTAAATCTAAAACAACAACAACAACGTATTTACTTATCACTTGAGAATGAACCATGTAGGTTCAAAACGTTGTGCAATTTTATAATAAGTGAAATACATTCTACAGTTATTTACTTCTTTATCGTCACCTTGAAATCGAACATGACTTTTGGAGAACTCCTCTTCCAACTAAACCCTGATGCGAGAGCACTAGCTAGAGATACAGAAGCCCTAAACCAGAAAATAGTTATACTGTCATATTCAATGAGACATGTATAAAAGAAAATCTGCTGTGAGTATACACCTATATATATATATATATATATATATATATATATATATATATATATATATATATATATATATATATATATATATATATATATATATGTCGTACCTAATAGCCAGAACGCACTTCTCAGCCTACTATTCAAGGCCCGATTTGCCTAATAAGCCAAGTTTTCATGAATTAATGTTTTTTCGTCTACCTAACCTACCTAACCTAACCTAACCTAGCTTTTTTTGGCTACCTAACCTAACCTTACCTATAAATATAGGTTAGGTTAGGTTAGGTAGGGTTGGTTAGGTTCGGTCATATATCTACGTTAATTTTAACTCCTATAAAAAAAAATTGACCTCATACATAGAGAAAAGGGTTGCTTTATCATTTCATAAGAAAAAAACTATAGTAAATATATTAATTCAGGAAAACTTGGCTTATTAGGCAAATCGGGCCTTGAATAGTAGGCTGAGAAGTGAGTTCTGGCTACTAGGTACGACATATATATATATATATATATATATATATATATAATATATATATGTCGTACCTAGTAGCCAGAACGGACTTCTCAGCCTACTATGCAAGGCCCGATTTGCCTAATAAGCCAAGTTTTCATGAATTAATTGTTTTCGACTACATAACCTACCTAACCTAACCTAACCTAACTTTTTCGGCTACCTAACCTAACCTATAAAGATAGGTTAGGTTAGGTTAGGTAGGGTTGGTTAGGTTCGGTCATATATCTACGTTAATTTTAACTCCAATAAAAAAAAATTGACCTCATACATAATGAAATGGGTAGCTTTATCATTTCATTAGAAAAAAATTAGAGAAAATATATTAATTCAGGAGAACTTGGCTTATTAGGCAAATCGGGCCTTGCATAGTAGTCTGAGAAGTGCGTTCTGGCTACTAGGTACGACATATATATATATATATATATATATATGTCGTACCTAGTAGCCAGAACGCACTTCTCAGCCTACTATGCAAGGCCAGATTTGCCTAATAGGCCAAGTTTTCATGAAATAATGTTTTTTCGACTACCTAACCTACCTAACCTAACCTAACCTAACTTTTTCGGCTACCTAACCGAACCTAGCCTATAAAGATAGGTTAGGTTAGGTTAGGTAGGGTTGGTTAGGTTCGGTCATATATCTACGTTAATTTTAACTCCCATAAAAAAAAATTTACCTCATACATAATGAAATGGGTAGCTTTATCATTTCATAAGAAAAAAATTAGAGAAAATATATTAATTCAGGAAAACTTGGCTTATTAGGCAAATCGGGCCTTGCATAGTATGCTGAGAAGTGCGTTCTGGCTACTAGGTACGACATATATATATATATATATATATATATATATATATATATATATATATATATATATATATTACATTTTCAAAGACTTTAGTTTACAGATACACAACTGAATAGAACTTACGCATCTCCGATTTTATTTCTACATTTGAAATATACGAATATTAAAGCGCACGACCCAGCAGCAAGGAATCAAGCCTTCACGATAAAATATCGCCAGGATCTGATTCGTGATCAGATATACAAGGCAGAGAATGAAATCAAAGACAACAAAACGCAACTACTTCATGCTACAAATGAGTGGAGAAATAGCAACATCGACGAAAGTATCCGTACCCGCATTGAACAACACCTCGACATCCTCACAGACCGATATCACCTCAGCACTGAAACAAGGATTATCAAGAAACTAACAACATTATATGGAGGACCTATGGCAATTCCACGACCAAGAGATGGCTTCCTGAACCTTGCAGGAATTAACCTCACTGAGGACCAAGTCACTCTCCTTAATCTGGGCTTAAACTGTCATGTTATGTCCAGACCGAGTGAGATGGCCCGGAAAGTAGAGTTGGAAATTCTGTTGGACGACATATTCGACCTCGAGACACAAAAGAAGGTCACTACCAAAGATACCTTACAAGCAGAACTTATTGCAGAAGGAGGAAAGAATCGAGGCAATTACAGAAGCACCATACTGTCCCCCGAGCTCAAAGCGGCAGCTAAAAGCCTTCGTGAGAACAAGGAGATAGTTGTCAGGAGAGGTGACAAGTCGCCAATATATGTCATTCTTAAAAAAGACGAATATCTGGCGAAAATGAACATCATACTCTCTGACCAAACTAAGTTCCAAAGGGTAACGAAGCACACTACAGCCGAATTAAAAGCAAAGGTCAACAAACTGATCGAAACTGTGAACGCCAAGAAATCTGGACTCCACCTGCCAAAGATCATTGGGGAATATAAACCTGGATATGCGTATGGAAATGTCAAGACACACAAGCCTGGAAACCCACTTCGGCCAATCATTAGCCAGATACCCACACCCACATACAGACTGGCGAAGCAACTCAACGGCCTGCTGACTCCTTATGTTCCTTGCGCCTTCAGCCTGAAGTCTCCAAAGGAATTTGATGACTTACTGCGGGGCACACGGGCCACAGGGATAAGAGCCTCGTTGGACGTAGAATCGCTGTTTACCAACGTACCTGTGGACGAGACAATCGGGATGATAGCCGACAGAGTGTATCGTGATCCAACCTGTACTCCTCTTGACATACCAGAAAATATTCTGAGGAAACTACTCCAAGCTTGTACTAAAGAGGCACCCTTCTTGAGCCCGGATGGGCACATGTATAAGCAAGTAGATGGGGTCGCCATGGGTTCTCCCCTAGGTGTCCTGTTTGCAAACTTCTACATGGGTACCATCGAGCAAAAAGTCTTAGTCGACATGAACTTGAAACCGGCCATATACATACTGCAGGTATGTTGACGACATTTTTACACAGGTACCTGATGTCAGACATCTGCAGGAGCTGAAGGAGGCATTTGAGCAGAGTTCCGTGCTGCGTTTCACTTACGAGATGGAAAAGGATGGGAAGCTGCCCTTTCTAGATGTAACAGTCATGGAAAAGAGCGGAGGTTTCCACACTGCAGTCTACACTAAGGAAACGAACATAGGAATGTGCCTAAATGCCAACAGCGACTGCCCAGACAGGTACAAGAGGAGTGTTGTTAACGCATATGTCGACCGTGCTCTCAGCCACAGCTCAGAATGGAAGCAAGTCGACGAAGAACTCTGTAGGGTAAGGCAGGTCCTAGTCAACAACGGCTTCTCCAATGGTTTCGTCGAAGACATCATAAGAAGGAAATTGAAACGCCATGCAACCTCTGAAGAGACAACTAACACAACACCTATACCCCCTATTAGACTATTTTACAGGAACTTCTTTTCCACAGCTCATAAAACGGAGGAAAGGGTACTGAAAGATATTGTTAATAGAAACGTTATCCCTACAGACAAAAATCAGAGGATACAACTGACGATTTACTATAAAACCAGAAAAACGGCCAGCCTACTCATGAGAAACTCTCCAGACACAAAACAGAACGCTTTAAAAGAGACTAACGTCGTCTATGCCTTCAAATGCCTCTTGGGGACTGTAAGCTCCAAAAAACCCAGTATATAGGCAAGACAACAACATCTCTTTCTAGGCGTTTAACGATGCATAAGCAACAGGGCTCCATTAAGGAACATATAATCTCTTCCCACAACCAAACCATCGCCAGAGAAATCCTAGTAAACAACACAGAAATCATCGATAGATACAGCGATAGCAGGCGGCTTGACGTTTGCGAGGCACTACACATCAAGAAGTCAACACCAGCAATCAACAGCCAATTAATGCACAACTATATTCTACCCACCTCAAGACTCCGCTCCAATATAGAAGCATCAAGAAATATGGACCAATAGGCTTTCTACAATCACTTCTATTCAATACCCATTGTTTCGTGTTCTGTCTTGTGTTGATGAAATTAATACCCTATTAATGCCACCTCTTGTTCTGTCTTGTGTTGATGAAATTAATACCCTATTAATGCCACCTCTTGTTCTGTCTTGTGTTGATGAAATTAATACCCTATTAATGCCACCTCACCCCATCCACCTCTCTCAAATGTAGAAATAAAATCGGAGATGCGTAAGTTCTATATATATATATATATATATATATATATATATATATATATATATATATATATATATATATATATATATATATATATATATATATATATATATATATATATTAGTATATTTTGGTAGCAGTCTTTCCTGTTGACATATATTATTAAATATGACCGAAAAAGTAAGCTTAATAATTCTAACACGAATTTTCTCGATCTTTCTTACATTTCATTTCACTGTTGATGGTAATTCAAAAATCAATTCTCCAAAATTAATTTTTATTTCTAGTCTGACGCGACACTTGAGCGCATTTCGTAAAACTTATTACATTTTCAAAGACTTTAGTTTACACACACACACAGCTTTAACTGAATAGAGCTTAAACATCTTCGAGTTTTTTATACCTTCATTTGGGTGAGGTGACATGTTACAATAGTTTTGGATGAGGTGAAAATAAACTTTTTACACAAGACAGAACACGAAACAATGGGTATTAAAGGTAGGTAACTGCAGAAGGCCTATTTTTATTGACCCATATTTCTTGATGCTTCTATATTGGAGCGGAGTCTTGAAATATGGGCCAATAAAAATCTGCTACAGCTGCAACGATTGTTTGCCAAGCTCCTGACAGCCGTCCTCACTATCAACTTAGGCAAGTCCACCTTTGCCAAAGGTAAAGTGTGTTATCTTGGTCATGAGATAGGGAGTGGCAGCATAGCTCCGTTAAACACACATACCCAAGCCATCCAGCATTACCCACAGCCTACCACCAGGAAGCAGCTCCTGCGCTTCCTTGGTCTTGCCTCCTACTACCGTAGGTTTGTGAAGAATTTTAGTACGGTGGCGACACCATTGATCACTTTAACCAGCCCCAAGCAACGGTATAATTGGACCATTCAGCAGACCATTGCTTTTGAACAACTTAAATTCGTGCTCTGTTCTAATCCTATTCTCGCCTCGCCAGATATCACGAAGCCTTTCATCCTCCATGTCGACGCCAGTGGTATCGGCATCAGGGGTGTCCTGATGCAACAACGAGGCGAGGATGTTCTACCTGTCAGCTACTACAGCTACAAGTTAAAAACACACCAGAAGAATTACAGCACGATCGAAAAGGAGCTACTCTCCATCTTCCTGAACTTGCAGCACTTTGAATCATACTTGCAAGGTGCTCGGTCTACCACCATTTACTCGGACCACAATCCCCTACGCTTCCTGCAGCAAGCCCAATTCAACAATCAACGGCTTCTACGATGGGCTTTATATCTGCAGAATTTCAACTTGGAGATCTTCTACATCAAAGGTTCTGACAAAATCATAGCAGATGCCCTCTCCAGAGTTTATGAGGTAGAGACAGCTCCACCTACCACTCTACCACCTGAAGACGTAACTTCACCCGTAGGTGCAGGCTTCGGGGGAGAGTTGTGACGATAATCTCTTTCAAGAGAGATTGAGCCTGCTCTTCTCTACATGAAGTTACATATTTTACACAAGAATAAGATGCTACCTTCAAGATACGTCTCCCAGTAGCACAAAACGTTTGGACCAGGAGGCAAAACGTACCCAAGACTCACCCCCTACTCCACTCCCTCCACGCCGGCTCGTCATCAACCAGCCAACTACCCTTCCCAGCCTGCCTGCTCCTGATTGGTGAATCGACGACTGCACACCTGCACACTGCACCTCAGCGCCCTCTACCTGAGTCGATGTCTGGGCTTGATCCAGCCATTGAAGTCAGAATATCCTTGTGCTCTCAAGCAGTGAACAACTAACTGATATATGCTATATCAGGTGGATGTCTCGCAACTAGCGCCATATTCTCAGCACCTAATTATTTTTCAACTTTAACTTTATTATTATTGTAGAGTAACTTCATCCCTATTATTCATTTATGTTATATTGTTTTTGACTTGTTCGTTTGCACTGTACATTGCCAAGGGATTGTCTTTGTTTATAATTTGTTTTCTATATTAATTAAAGTTTCATTGTTCATACTTTGTGTTTTGCGTGTCTTCCCTTACTTTACCACAGACAAACAGGCAAGCAGTCTATCTTTTTTTTGTAAGTGTGACTAGGCATTGACACCAGCCATTGGAGGACTGCTGAACATCTACACTCCAACACTTTCCCGTCACAATATATATATATATATATATATATATATATATATATATATATATATATAAATATATATATATATATATATATATATATATATATATATATATATATATATATATATATATATATTATTAAATATGACCGAAAAAGTAAGATTAATAATTCTAACACGAATTTTCTCAATCTTTCGTACATTACGCTTCACTGTTGGAGGTAAATCAAAAATCAATTCTCCAAAATTCATTTTTATTTCTAGTCTGACGCGACACGGGCGCGTTTCGTAAAACTTATTACATTTTCAAAGACTTTAGTTCACAAATACACAACTGAATAGAACTTACGTATCTCCGATTTTATATCTACATTTGAGTGAGGTGGAAGGGGTGATGTGGCATTAACACAAGACAGAACAAAATGTGGTATTAATAGGGTATTAATTTCATCAACACAAGACAGAACAAGAGTATTAATAGGGTATTAATTTCATCAACACAAGACAGAACACGAAGCAATGGATATTGAATAGAAGTGTTTGTAGAAAGCCTATTGGTCCATATTTCTTGATGCTTCTATATTGGAGCGGAGTCTTGAGGTGGGTAGAATATAGTTGTGCAATAATTGGCTGTTGATTGCTGGTGTTGACTTCTTGATGTGTAGTGCCTCGCAAACGTCAAGCCGCCTGCTATCGCTGTATCTATCGAAGATTTCTGTGTTGTTTAATAGGATTTCTCTGGCGATGGTTTGGTTGTGGGAAGAGATTATATGTTCCTTAATGGAGCCCTGTTGCTTATGCATCGTTAAACGCCTAGAAAGAGATGTTGTTGTCTTGCCTATATACTGGGTTTTTTGGAGCTTACAGTCCCCAAGTGGGCATTTGAAGGCATAGACGACGTTAGTCTCTTTTAAAGCGTTCTGTTTTGTGTCTGGAGAGTTTCTCATGAGTAGGCTGGCCGTTTTTCTGGTTTTATAGTAAATCGTCAGTTGTATCCTCTGATTTTTGTCTGTAGGGATAACGTTTCTATTAACAATATATTTCATGACCCTTTCCTCCGTTTTATGAGCTGTGGAAAAGAAGTTCCTGTAAAATAGTCTAATAGGGGGTATAGGTGTTGTGTTAGTTGTCTCTTCAGAGGTTGCATGGCTTTTCACTTTCCTTCTTATGATGTCTTCGACGAAACCATTGGAGAAGCCGTTATTGACTAGGACCTGCCTTACCCTACAGAGTTCTTCGTCGACTTGCTTCCATTCTGAGCTGTGGCTGAGAGCACGGTCGACATATGCGTTAACAACACTCCTCTTGTACCTGTCTGGGCAGTCGCTGTTGGCACTTAGGCACATTCCTATGTTTGTTTCCTTAGTGTAGACTGCAGTGTGGAAACCTCCGCCCTTTTCCATGACTGTTACATCTAGAAAGGGCAGCTTCCCATCCTTTTCCATCTCGTAAGTGAAACGCAGCACGGAACTCTGCTCAAATGCCTCCTTCAGCTCCTGCAGATGTCTGACATCAGGTACCTGTGTAAAAATGTCGTCAACATACCTGCAGTATATGGCCGGTTTCAAGTTCATGTCGACTAAGACTTTTTGCTCGATGGTACCCATGTAGAAGTTTGCAAACAGGACACCTAGGGGAGAACCCATGGCGACCCCATCTACTTGCTTATACATGTGCCCATCCGGGCTCAAGAAGGGTGCCTCTTTAGTACAAGCTTGGAGTAGTTTCCTCAGAATATTTTCTGGTATGTCAAGAGGAGTACAGGCTGGATCACGATACACTCTGTCGGCTATCATTCCGATTGTCTCGTCCACAGGTACGTTGGTAAACAGCGATTCTACGTCCAACGAGGCTCTTATCCCTGTGGCCCGTGTGCCCCGCAGTAAGTCAACAAATTCCTTTGGAGACTTCAGGCTGAAGGCGCAAGGAACATAAGGAGTCAGCAGGCCGTTGAGTCGCTTCGCCAGTCTGTACGTGGGTGTGGGTATCTGGCTAATGATTGGCCGAAGTGGGTTTCCAGGCTTGTGTGTCTTGACATTTCCATACGCATATCCAGGTTTATATTCCCCAATGATCTTTGGCAGGTGGATTCCGGATTTCTTGGCGTTCACAGTTTCGATCAGTTTCTTGACCTTTGCTTTTAATTCGGCTGTAGTGTGCTTCGTTACCCTTTGGAACTTAGTTTGGTCAGAGAGTATGATGTTCATTTACGCCAGATATTCGTCTTTTTTAAGAATGACATATATTGGCGACTTGTCACCTCTCCTGACAACTATCTCCTTGTTCTCACGAAGGCTTTTAGCTGCCGCTTTACGCTCGGGGGACAGTATGGTGCTTCTGTAGTTGCCTCGATTCTTTCCTCCTTCTGCAATAAGTTCTGCTTGTAAGGTATCTTTGGTAGTGACCTTCTTTTGTGTCTCGATGTCGAATATGTCGTCCAACAGAATTTCCAACTCTACTTTCCGGGCCATCTCATTCGGTCTGGACATAACATGACAGTATATGCCCAGATTTAGGAGAGTGACTTGGTCCTCAGTGAGGTTAATTCCTGCAAGGTTCAGGAAGCCATCTCTTGGTCGTGGAATTGCCATAGGTCCTCCATATAATGTTGTTAGTTTCTTGATAATCCTTGTTTCAGTGCTGAGGTGATGTTGGTCTGTGAGGATGTCGAGGTGTTGTTCAATGCAGAAAAACGGCCAGCCTACTCATGAGAAACTCTCCAGACACAAAACAGAACGCTTTAAAAGAGACTAACGTCGTCTATGCCTTCAAATGCCCACTTGGGGACTGTAAGCTCCAAAAAACCCAGTATATAGGCAAGACAACAACATCTCTTTCTAGGCGTTTAACGATGCATAAGCAACAGGGCTCCATTAAGGAACATATAATCTCTTCCCACAACCAAACCATCGCCAGAGAAATCCTAGTAAACAACACAGAAATCTTCGATAGATACAGCGATAGCAGGCGGCTTGACGTTTGCGAGGCACTACACATCAAGAAGTCAACACCAGCAATCAACATCCAATTATTGCACAACTATATTCTACCCACCTCAAGACTCCGCTCCAATATAGAAGCATCAAGAAATATGGACCAATAGGCTTTCTACAAACACTTCTATTCAATATCCATTGCTTCGTGTTCTGTCTTGTGTTGATGAAATTAATACCCTATTAATACTCTTGTTCTGTCTTGTGTTGATGAAATTAATACCCTATTAATACCACATTTTGTTCTGTCTTGTGTTAATGCCACATCACCCCTTCCACCTCACTCAAATGTAGATATAAAATCGGAGATACGTAAGTTCTATTCAGTTGTGTATTTGTGAACTAAAGTCTTTGAAAATGTAATAAGTTTTACGAAACGCGCCCGTGTCGCGTCAGACTAGAAATAAAAATGAATTTTGGAGAATTGATTTTTGATTTACCTCCTACAGTGAAGCGTAATGTACGAAAGATTGAGAAAATTCGTGTTAGAATTATTAATCTTACTTTTTCGGTCATTTTTAATAATATATGTCTACAGGAAAGACTGCTACCAAAATATACTAATATATATATATATATATATATATATATATATATATATATATATATATATATATATATATATATATATATATATGTATATGTATATATATATATATATAATCACTAAGAACTCTTTGACCCAACCCGGATTCGAACCTTTGCCGTCCAGGATCACCCCTAAACGTACACAGTACCGTGACCACCGCACCAATGATCAATGATCGGTACTGTGTACTTTTAGGGGTGATCCCTTTACGGCATAGGTTCGAATCCTGGCCGGGTCAAAGAGTTCTTAGTGATCTGTGGCTTGCGCGTTCATGCAGCTTTCTCACACACACACACACTCACACACACACACACACACACACACACACACACACACACACACACACACACACACACACGAAAAAAACTAGTGGAGCATCTGGAGCGAAGGAACTTTGTAACACAGCATCAACATGGGTTCAGGGATGGCAGGTCCTGCCTCACAGGGTTACTTGAATTCTACGACCAGGCAACAAAAATAAGGCAAGAAAGAGAAGGGTGGGCAGATTGCATATTTTTGGATTGTCAGAAAGCCTTTGATACAGTGCCACACAAGAGGCTAGTGCGAAAGTTGGAGATGCAGGCTGGAGTGAGAGGGAAGGTACTCCGGTGGATAGAGGAATACCTAAGCAACAGGAGACAACGAGTCTGTGTGAGGGGTGAGGTCTCAGATTGGCGAGACGTCACAAGTGGAGTCCCGCAGGGGTCAGTCCTTGGACCTATACTGTTTCTGGTATATGTAAATGATCTCCCAGAGGGTATAGATTCGTTCCTCTCAATGTTTGCCGACGATGCAAAAATTATGAGGAGGATTGAAACAGAGGATGATAGTAGGAGGCTACAAGATGACCTGGATAGACTGAGTGAATGGTCCAACAAATGGCTGTTGAAGTTCAACCCGAGTAAATGCAAAGTAATGAAACTAGGCAGTGGAAACAGGAGGCCAGGCACAGGATACAGAATAGGAGATGAAGTACTTAATGAAACAGACAGAGAGAAAGATCTAGGAGTTGATATCACACCAAACCTGTCTCCTGAAGCCCACATAAAGAGAATAACGTCTGCGGCATATGCGAGGCTGGCTAACATCAGAACGGCGTTCAGGAACCTGTGTAAGGAATCATTCAGAATCTTGTACACCACATATGTAAGACCAATCCTGGAGTATGCGGCCCCAGCATGGAGCCCGTACCTTGTCAAGCACAAGACGAAGCTGGAAAAAGTCCAAAGGTATGCTACTAGACTAGTCCCAGAACTAAGAGGCATGAGTTATGAGGAAAGGCTGCGGGAAATGCACCTCACGACACTGGAAGACAGAAGAGTAAGGGGGGACATGATCACAACCTACAAAATCCTCAGGGGAATCGACCGGGTAAACAAGGACGAACTTTTCAACACTGGTGGGACGCGAACAAGGGGACACAGGTGGAAGCTGAGTACCCAAATGAGCCACAGAGACGTTAGAAAGAACTTTTTCAGTGTCAGAGTAGTTAGCAAATGGAATGCATTAGGAAGTGATGTGGTGGAGGCTGACTCCATTCACAGTTTCAAATGTAGATATGATAGAGCCCAATAGGCTCAGGAATCTGTACACCAGTTGATTGACGGTTGAGAGGCGGGACCAAAGAGCCAGAGCTCAACCCCCGCAAGCACAATTAGGTAAGTACAATTAGGTAAGTACACACACACACACACACACACACACACACACACACACTCAATAAAGCAAATGAGCTTGGAGAACTGGTACTAGAGGAAAACCCAGACATAATAGCCCTCACAGAAACAAAGATCACGAAAACGATAACAAATGCAGTGTTCCCACAGGACTATTATATTATGAGGAAAGAGAGGGAAGGAAGAGGTGGGGGTGGTGTAGCTCTGCTGGTAAGAAAAGGTTGGGATTTTGAGGAGATGGATATTCAGGGCTGTGAAGGTTTCAGTGACTACATAGCAGGTACTGTAACAAATGGAGGGAAAAAAATTATAGTCGCAGTCATATATAATCCACCACCAAATGACAGAAGACCTAGACAGGAATATGATAGAAACAACATGGTCACCATTAACATAATAGAAAGAGCAGCTTCTGTTGCTAGCAGGAATGGATCTGGACTACTAATTATGGGAGACTTCAACCATGGGAAGATAGATTGGAAGAACAGAGACCCGCATGGAGGACCAGAAACATGGAGAGCTAAGCTGCTGGACGTGGCAACAGGAAACTTTCTAAGCCAGCACACCAAAGAACCAACAAGAATGAGAGGAGAAGATGAACCAGCAATGCTTGATTTGATATTTACCCTAAATGAATGGGATATAAGGGAAGTTAAGATGGAAGCGCCCTTGGGAATGAGTGACAACATTGTATTGAACTTTGAGTACCTGGTAGAGCTAGGACTTATCTCCCCCCAAAAAAGAACTAGGAATCAAAAGGCTGGCATACCGAAAGGGGAATTATGAACAGATGAGAAGTTTCCTAAGTGAAATACCTTGGGACACAGACCTCAGAGACAAGTCTGTACAGGGTATGATGGACTATGTTACCCAAAAGTGTCAGGAGGCAGTAAACAGGTTCATCCCGGCCCAAAGGGAAAAATCCGAGAAGCAACAGAAGAATCCATGGTATAATTGGGCATGTATGGAAGCGAAGAAACTGAACAAAAAAGCGTGGAGGAACTTCCGGAATAACAGAACACCAGAAAGCAGAGAGAGATACCAGAGAACCAGGAATGAGTACGTCAGGGTGAGAAGAGAAGCAGAGAAAAATTTTGAAAATGATATAGCAAACAAAGCCAAGACCGAACCAAAGCTACTCCACAGTCACATCAGAAGGAAAACAACAGTGAAAGAACAGGTATTGAAACTTAGAACAGGCGAGGACAGGTATTGTTATGATCTCAGCCTACAGGAGAAACGAGTCTCCCTCCTTGAGAGTTATTCGTCAAGCCTGACCTGATTAGAAGGTCTAGCAAGTATTGAGGTGATAACGCATATGTAAAATAGTTGCTTGGATATGTATAACAGTTTGAGACTATGGGCAATGAAGGAGAAAACAGATAAATGACTGGCTAGGAGATGTGGACATTTTGCTGGAGGCGTGAGGCTCGCTTCCGGAGGACCTTGACCTCACTTGAGTGCCAGACATCGCAGGGGGAAGCCGCGCTCCGTTTGAGCTCCCGTCAGAAGGGAACCCCTAGTGATATATCTCGAAGAGAAGAGAAGTGTGCGGACGTACCAGCTGTGGAATCGAGCTGGGAACGTTGTGGTCTCAAGTCCTGGTCGACGAGCAGATATTAAATCGCCCAGAAGCATTATTGTGGGCCGTGGGAGCGCCCTGACCAGACGCCGTCAGAGGGAAAGCGCCCTCGACCAGCCGATCTGTGGTTTGTCTTTGGGGAAGAAGTTGCTGAGAACTTCGAAGCCAGCAGATGAAGTAGCTGATGAGACTCCAAGGTGGTGGAGCAGAGGACCTCGAGCTGTGAGGAGAAGCAGCAGTGAAGAGGAGTGTCACATGCTTCTGTAGAGGTGGAGAAGCACCATAGTTGCTCGAGGAAACTTCATGGTGTAGCAGCCAAGAGAGCTGTGTGGAGGAGCCTAGCAGAAGGGTGAAGCACCGTAGTTGCTCAAGGAAACTTCATGATAGCAGCCTGGAGAAGCTGCAGAGGATCCTGGTAGTGAAGCCCGGAAGAACCTAAAGAAATAGGGTAGTGAACTTCCAGAGGTGGAAGGGGAAGTTCTGGTGGATTACTTATAGGGAGTTGATAGTGTTTGGTTGTCATTAGCGTGCAAGACGCAGTGAGAGGTGAGTGACTGTTGGCATTCTTACGTCAAGGAGTTTTTTATACTGAAGTATCAATGAACATTTATACTGGTATATGTTATTGCATTCAAATGCTGATTTTCTATATATACATTATCTTGCTGATAGTGCAACAGTGTATGTAGGCTTGATCAACTTGAGGAGGTTAATAGTATCAAGTGGTGAACCAGGAGATAGGATACCACTTGATAAGCTGATAATAGAGTTCGGATGGTGTTGGAGTGCAACCTGATTGTGATATTATAGAGTATAGGATTCATTATTATTATATGTGTGTATGTATTGTGTATGTGCTTGGTCCAGTAAATGTGTCACAATTTGCTGGTGTTTGCCCTTGTCCTAGTGAGGCTTCCCCGGAGGTAGTAAAGAAGGAGAGAGAAAGAGAGAAAGAACCAAGAACCACTGCTGTGGACAGGGTAAAAGGTAATACTAGTAAGTCAAAAAGGGGATTGAGGAGATCATATCACCTAGGGAGAGAGTGGGGAGTCACAGCGGCTCGAGTGGGTGTGTGCACGTGACAACGAGGCTAAATGTTGGAGCCGCATCCCCTAAACGTGTGACGTTGAGCCCCTCTCCAAGAGCCAGAAGCGCCAAGGGTGATCTCCTAGTGTAAGCACTCTACCGAGTTGTGGGTTGGGTTGTCCGTAGAGAAGGATCAACGACGACAACACCACCCAACCCACAGTCTATAATAAATTGGGGGCCTGTCCGGGATAGTGAACTGACACACCCACACCCTGTCCAAGAGTGGATTTGTACACCCCTGCTGAGATAAACTGTGTGACCGCAGGTGTATATTCTCTCTCTTGGGAAGACTCACAGGACAAAGATGGATAAGGTGCAAGCGTTTGTGGAGTCAGGCAAGCCTGAGAATTTAGAAGGTTGCACGAGGGATCAATTGAAACAGATAGCAGAAAAATGTGGCATCAGGTTGAAAGCATCTAAAGTAGCTGGGATGAAGGATGAGATCCTGAGGCAGTTGAGAGCCAGAAGTGAAGCGGCAGAACAAGGAGCCCAGGAAGGAGCTGAAAGTAGAAAGGAGGATGATGGGCAGGATGACGTGAGATCCCAGGGATCGAGTAGGAGCAGCAAGAGTAGCCGCAGTAGCAGGAGTAGCCGAAATAGGAGCTTGGAGAGATTCCAGTTAGAGCTCCAGATGCAGCGTGAGGACAAGGAGAGACAGTTCCAGCTGGAAAAGATGAAATTAGAACTCCAGATGAAAAATGAAGCCGAGAAGGAAAAAGAGAAAACCAGACTGGAAGTAGAAAAAGAGAAAACCAGACTGGAAGTAGAAAAAGAGAAAACCAAACTGGAAGTAGAAAAAGAGAAAACCAGAGTAAGGGAACTGGAGTTGGAACAAGAGAAAGAAAAAGAGAAAGCAAGACTAGAGGTCGAAAAAGAAAAAGAGAGAACAAAACAAATGCAGATAGAAGCGAACAGAACCTTGGCTGAGCAAAGGATTGAACATGGGTTGCCAGAGAGCACCACCCAGGTATCACACCCACCAGATGTTAGGGTTAGGGAGAAGGACATTCCCTTGTTTGTTCCCGAAGAGGCAGAGAGCTTTTTCGAGCACTTTGAAAAAGTAGCCAGCATCAAGGAGTGGCCACAGGAGGAATGGGCCCAGCTGGTCCAGTTAAGATTGACCGGTGCAGCCAGGGAGGCATACACCCAATTGTCACTGGAAGAGTGCCAGGATTACGCCACAGTAAAGAGCAGCATATTGCGCTCGTTTCAGTTAACCCCAGAAGCTTATAGGAAGCGCTTCAGAGAGATGATCAAAGTTGGAGCATGTACGTTTGCTGAGACAGCAAGAGATCTGGAAAGACGATTCCAGAAGTGGATTGAGGCTGCTGGAGTTGGATCTTATGCTGACCTGAAGCAACTGATGGTCATGGAGAAGTTCTTGGAGATGATGCATCCCGAAACGAAGTTCAAGATCCAAGAAGCAGGGATAAAGGAGGTGAAAGATGCCGCAGATAGGGCGGATATGATTACTGAAGCATACAATAGCTTGAGGGAGAACAGAGTGAGAAGCGAGGCGAGACGCAGCAATGGCAGATCCAATGGAGTCTGGGGAGGAAGAAATTATGAGAGACCCAGAGGAGTCTGGGGTGAGAAAAATTTTGATAAATGGGTAGATAAAAGTAAGTACCCTAAAACTCAGAAGAGTAGGTCGCGCACTTCATCTGAAAGTGAGGATGGAGGAGCAAAACGAGAAACTGATCGTTATCCAGGAAATCAAGGGTCCAGTAAAGCTCCACAGAGTACGAGTAGTACGTCTGGCCCGAGAAACTCCAATACGAGTGGGCAGAGTCAGAGCTACTCTGGTACATATAGAAGAGACTTTTCCCAGATGAGATGTTACAATTGTAACGGATTGGGTCACGTGATGCGAGATTGTAGACAGGGCAAGAGAGTTGTGACCCTGGCCATGTGTGACCCCGGAAGTAAATATACTAATGTGTTCCGAGACAAACCACAGAGAGCGAATTTAGTGAACGAGAGGTATAGGCCGTTCATGAGTAAAGGTTGGATCAGTATAAGAGGCCAACCTGAGGTAGAAGTTGGTATCTTAAGAGATACCGGAGCTAATCAGAGCTTGATTGCGAGAAGCCTGATTGGGGATGGTCGACGGTTAGCTGGCAGTGGGAAGATGAAAGTATATGGGTTATTGTCGGAGAGTGACATGCCCGTATGTGCTGTCCAGCTAAGGTCGGAATATGTGTCGGCGAAGGTGATGTTGGGAGTGTGCCCCGACATACCTATTCCAGGAGTCCAAGTGATCCTGGGGAATGACTTGTGCGGGACAAAGGTGTTGCCAAGAGTCATAGCGGAGACTGTGCCAGAGGAGTGCCCAGAAGGCCATGGCACGGGTGGGACACCTGAGAGTGTGAACCTGACTGACATCCGAGGAGATGAGTCAGGAGACCGCCGAGCCATTGAAAACCCTGTCTCGGTAGTGATGAAGGCAGAGGTGGCCGACGAGGAAGACGCTGGAGAAGGTGAGACAGTGTCGATTCAACCGGTGGAAGATATCGACGTAGATATAGCGTGGCTGTTTGATGAAGGTCCAGCCCAGAAAAATGAAGTCTCGGTGAGGTCAAAAGTGAAGATGGCCCAGCCGAAGAAGAATACTGTGGAGAGAGTTGACCTGAGTAAAGCCCAGACTGCTGAAATTAAGGGTCGGAAGGTGAATGCAACTGTGCTGAGTAGAAATGAGGAAAGATGTGGACATACTGAGGACGGGAGTATAGCGTCAAGTGGTCCACGAGCACAGAGGCATATGGATAGTGGAGTTAAGTTGTTTGAGATGTCAGGAGTTGACAGGTTTCACAGAAAACGTGGCGGAGAGATAGTGAAGAAGAGTAGTAGCTGAGAAAATGAAAGGAGAAGAGACAGTATGTGTGGAGAGATGCTTACGAGCACTTTGGGAGAGGCAAAGCGACATGTATGGTCGAGTGCTGTTGGATGTAGTATAGTGCCCGAAGAAACTTTTAGGGAACGAAGAAGAGTCGAAGGAGAAGAAATGGAGTGGTATAGAAGTGAAAAGTGTAGGAAGAGGAAGATGATACAAGCATGGAGGAATAGGGGAAAGCCGAGGACTCGATGGAAGTCAAACAGGATGAGGTCTCGGATAAACGAGGAGACGAAAGGGAGGAGCGTCGGTGAAGACGATGGAGTGAAGTATGATGACAGGAGACGAAAGTATAATGGCAGTAGATGGAAGAGTGAAGACGACAGAGGAGGTACAGACAGTAGATGTCTGACTCTGGACGTGAAGAGAAGACGAGGAAACGGAGGGTGGAGACAATGAGTAGAGTGGACCGATAGAGTGCAGGCGTCCACGGAGGACAGCCTAGCTAGGAGGTGTCAGAGGTCAAATCGTTTATGAGAAGATCATGTTTCTGGAGAGAGGTGAGCCAGATGTTGCAAGGAGCAACGAACTAATTGTAGACTCCTAAGAGAGTATATGGGGTGAAGAACGAGACAGTGTAGTGGCGGATGTATTATCCCGAGCTTTGCCACTGGAATAACTCTCAAAAATAAGGGGAGGGGAGTGTTATGATCTCAGCCTACAGGAGAAACGAGTCTCCCTCCTTGAGAGTTATTCGTCAAGCCTGACCTGATTAGAAGGTCTAGCAAGTATTGAGGTGATAACGCATATGTAAAATAGTTGCTTGGATATGTATAACAGTTTGAGATTATGGGCAATGAAGGAGAAAACAGATAAATGACTGGCTAGGAGATGTGGACATTTTGCTGGAGGCGTGAGGCTCGCTTCCGGAGGACCTTGACCTCACTTGAGTGCCAGACATCGCAGGGGGAAGCCGCGCTCCGTTTGAGCTCCCGTCAGAAGGGAACCCCTAGTGATATATCTCGAAGAGAAGAGAAGTGTGCGGACGTACCAGCTGTGGAATCGAGCTGGGAACGTTGTGGTCTCAAGTCCTGGTCGACGAGCAGATATTAAATCGCCCAGAAGCATTATTGTGGGCCGTGGGAGCGCCCTGACCAGACGCCGTCAGAGGGAAAGCGCCCTCGACCAGCCGATCTGTGGTTTGTCTTTGGGGAAGAAGTTGCTGAGAACTTCGAAGCCAGCAGATGAAGTAGCTGATGAGACTCCAAGGTGGTGGAGCAGAGGACCTCGAGCTGTGAGGAGAAGCAGCAGTGAAGAGGAGTGTCACATGCTTCTGTAGAGGTGGAGAAGCACCATAGTTGCTCGAGGAAACTTCATGGTGTAGCAGCCAAGAGAGCTGTGTGGAGGAGCCTAGCAGAAGGGTGAAGCACCGTAGTTGCTCAAGGAAACTTCATGATAGCAGCCTGGAGAAGCTGCAGAGGATCCTGGTAGTGAAGCCCGGAAGAACCTAAAGAAATAGGGTAGTGAACTTCCAGAGGTGGAAGGGGAAGTTCTGGTGGATTACTTATAGGGAGTTGATAGTGTTTGGTTGTCATTAGCGTGCAAGACGCAGTGAGAGGTGAGTGACTGTTGGCATTCTTACGTCAAGGAGTTTTTTATACTGAAGTATCAATGAACATTTATACTGGTATATGTTATTGCATTCAAATGCTGATTTTCTATATATACATTATCTTGCTGATAGTGCAACAGTGTATGTAGGCTTGATCAACTTGAGGAGGTTAATAGTATCAAGTGGTGAACCAGGAGATAGGATACCACTTGATAAGCTGATAATAGAGTTCGGATGGTGTTGGAGTGCAACCTGATTGTGATATTATAGAGTATAGGATTCATTATTATTATATGTGTGTATGTATTGTGTATGTGCTTGGTCCAGTAAATGTGTCACAATTTGCTGGTGTTTGCCCTTGTCCTAGTGAGGCTTCCCCGGAGGTAGTAAAGAAGGAGAGAGAAAGAGAGAAAGAACCAAGAACCACTGCTGTGGACAGGGTAAAAGGTAATACTAGTAAGTCAAAAAGGGGATTGAGGAGATCATATCACCTAGGGAGAGAGTGGGGAGTCACAGCGGCTCGAGTGGGTGTGTGCACGTGACAACGAGGCTAAATGTTGGAGCCGCATCCCCTAAACGTGTGACGTTGAGCCCCTCTCCAAGAGCCAGAAGCGCCAAGGGTGATCTCCTAGTGTAAGCACTCTACCGAGTTGTGGGTTGGGTTGTCCGTAGAGAAGGATCAACGACGACAACACCACCCAACC
>NC_091216.1:5358187-5478187 GCF_040958095.1 Procambarus clarkii
TACCTCTCACAACTCCAATTTACTCCCAGTGTATACTAGAAAGCAGTGCAACTCCAATTAGTCACTATTTGCTGCCGAGACTATGCAACTTAAGGGGTCTGTAGACTCAGGAGTACTTTTCCAAATATAAAATATAGTGAACAATTTTAAACAAATCTATTATTTGTCCTCAGCCTCGTGAAATTTTCATCCCAATAGGTTCAAAAATTGATTTTTTATGATTTTTTTAAGTAAATGCATGCGAGACAGGGTCAACCAGTACTGATAAGAACGATGACACCTTTTTACTGGAAGTCAGGGATAAAGAGATGCAAGCACCTGTCCGATGCACAAAGAAGACAAGTAGTAGTAGTAAGGACGGTGCACAAGGAAGACAAGTAGTAGTAGTAAGGATGGTGCACAAAATGGATATGCAGCTGGTGCCACCTGGGGAACCAGATTTTACATATAATAATGAGTTAGTATGTTATTATACTGTAATTTGTTATATATCACATAAATACATTGCCCCATAGTAATATTTGTTATGTTCCTATATACTAAAGCTGACAAACAATTTTTTTATTTTTTTTATTTTTTTTCTCCTTTATTTCAATGCAGATATTGTTGTAACTTCTATATCTTGGAGAATGCATATTCGGCACTAAGCGTATGAAGTTAGAACGAAATTGGTCAACAGGTTAATCAGCCACAGTTGGCAGAAGTTGATTTTTATTTTTGGGGCTGATTTATTTACAGATATAAAACTCTATTCTCTTTGTCTCTTTAGGTTGTATTAAAGAATGAGAACCAGATGAGGGCCTTATCACTTATATATGGGCAATAAATTTACTGCAATAACATAACATTATTGCAATAATGCAATAATGTTATGTTATCCCTAACATATCCCTATATTTTGTTTTTTTTTGGGTTATTTTCTCTTGATTTCATTTCAACACATATTGACCTAAAACTTTCACATATTCGAGTACGAATGCCAAGGAATCTTAACTATAAAAAAATATCTACCATTTAATTATGGTAAGAATAAAATACGAAGCCCTCCCCCCCCCCCCCCCACCTAAAATGGTTGAAGGAAAATTTATTGGTGACAATAAATTATAAAATACAGTTCGCTGTATTAAAAATACCAGTAAGTTTCCCGACACACCTGAGACACCAGTGAGTATTCTCGGGTGTCGGTGCATGTGTATGCATATACACCTTCTTATTCCATACATGTCACACCAATGTCGTTTATGCCACACTATGTGTTAGAATGTTTCTACTATTACCCAGCAGGGAGCTGGGTAATGGGTAAAGCTACACTACCCTATACCTCTTGCTGCCTCCACTCTGCATAAGTGCTGACACTCTCAAGCTGAAATGAAAAAGGCATTTTCAGGGTAGACCACTCACACCCAAAATTCTCAGTGTAGCCCACTCACCCCTAAACTTCTCAGTGTAGCCCACTCACCCCCAAACTTCTCAGTGTAGCCCACTCACACCCAAACTTCTCAGTGTAGCCCACTCACCCCCAAACTTCTCAGTGTAGCCCACTCACCCCCAAACTTCTCAGTGTAGCCCACTCACACCCAAACTTCTCAGTGTAGCCCACTCACCCCCAAACTTCTCAGTGTAGCCCACTCACACCCAAACTTCTCAGTGTAGCCCACTCACCCCCAAACTTCTCAGTGTAGCCCACTCACCCCCAAACTTCTCAGTGAACCCACTCACACCCAAACATCTCAGTGTAGAACCACACATAACAGAAACGTAGGAATCATAAACATGAAAAAACTACCGATGCCAAGATCAACAAGAGAACACTACAGTAGGAAGGATCAACAATAGCGGAGCTGGGCTCAACCTGAGAGGACTACTGATGATATAATCAACAAGGGAACACAACAGGGAGTGAGGGATGGGGAGGAAGGGGAGTGAGGGATGAGGTGGAAGGGGAGTGAGGGATGGGGAGGAAGGGGAGTGAGGGAAGGGGAGTGAGGGATGGGGAGGAAAGGGAGTGAGGGATGGGGAGGAAGGAGAGTGAGGGATGAGGAGGAAGGGGATTGAGGGATGGGGAGGAAGAGGAGTGAGGGATAGGGAGGAAGGGGAGTGAGGGATGAGTGGAAGGCGAGGGATGGGGAGGAAGGAGAGTGATTGATGGGGTGGAAGGGGAGTGAGGGATGGGGAGGAAGGGGAGTGAGGGATGGGGAGGAAGGGGAGTGAGGGATGGGGAGGAAGGGGAGTGAGGGATGGAGAGGAAGGAGAGTGAGGAATGAGGAGGAAGGGGAGTGAGGGATGGGGAGGAAGAGGAGTGAGGGATGGGGTGGAAGGGGAGTGAGGGATGGGGAGGAAGGGGAGTGAGGGATGGGGAGGAAGGAGAGTGAGGGATGGGGAGGAAGGGGAGTGAGGGAGGGGGAGGAAGGGGAGTAAGGGAGGGGGAGGAAGGGGAGTGAGGGATGGGGAGGAAGGGGAGTGAGGGATGGGGAGGAAGGGGAGTGAGGGATGGGGAGGAAGGGGAGTGAGGGATGGGGAGGAAGGGGAGTTACGGGTGGGGAGGAAGGGGAGTGAGGGATGGGAAAGAAGGGGAGTGAGGGATGGGGAGGAAGGGGAGTGAGGGATGGGGAGGAAGGGGAGTGAGGGATGGGGAGGAAGGAGAGTGAGGAATGGGGAGGAAGGGGAGTGAGGGATGGGGAGGAAGGGGAGTGAGGGATGGGGAGGAAGAGGAGTGAGGGATGGGGAGGAAGGGGAGTGTGGGATGGGGAGGAAGGAGAGTGAGGGATGGGGAGGAAGGGGAGTGAGGGATGGGTAGGAAGGGAGTGAGGGATGGGGGAGGAAGGGGAGTGAGGGATGGGGAGGAAGGGGAGTAAGGGATGGGGAGGAAATAGAGTGAGGGATGGGGAGGAAGGGGAGTTACGGGTGGGGAAGAAGGGGAGTGAGAGATGGGGAGGAAGGGGGAGTGAGGGAGGGGGAGGAAGGGGAGTGAGGGATGGGGAGGAAGGGAGTGAGGGATGGGGAGGAAGGGGAGTGTGGGATGGGGAGGAAGGAGAATGAGGGATGGGGAGGAAGGGGAGTGAGGGATGGGGAGGAAGGGGAGTGAGGGATGGGGAGGAAGGGGAGTGAGGGATGGGGAGGAAGGGAGTGAGGGATGGGGAGGAAGGGGAGTTACGGGTGGGGAGGAAGGGGAGTGAGGGATGGGGAGGAAGGAGAGTGAGGGATGGGGAGGAAGGGGAGTGAGGGAGGGGGAGGAAGGGGAGTGAGCGATGTGGAGGAAGGGGAGTGAGGGATGGGGAGGAAGGGGAGTGAGGAATGGGGAGGAAGGGGAGTGAGGGAGGGGGAGGAAGGGGAGTGAGGGATGGGGAGGATGGGGAGTGAGGGATGGGAAAGAAGGGGAGTGAGGGATGGGGAGGAAGGGGAGTGAGGGATGGGGAGGAAGGGGAGTGAGGGATGGGGAGGAAGGAGAGTGAGGAATGGGGAGGAAGGGGAGTGAGGGATGGGGAGGAAGAGGAGTGAGGGATGGGGAGGAAGGGGAGTGTGGGATGGGGAGGAAGGAGAGTGAGGGATGGGGAGGAAGGGAGTGAGGGATGGGGAGGAAGGGGAGTGAGGGATGGGGAGGAAGGGGAGTGAGGGATGGGGAGGAAGGGGAGTGAGGGATGGGGAGGAAGGGAGTGAGGGATGGGGAGGAAGGGGAGTGAGGGATGGGGAGGAAGGGGAGTGAGGGATGGGGAGGAAATAGAGTGAGGGATGGGGAGGAAGGGGAGTTACGGGTGGGGAGGAAGGGGAGTGAGGGATGGGGAGGAAGGGGAGTGAGGGATGGGGAGGAAGGGGAGTGAGGGAGGGGGAGGAAGGGGAGTGAGGGATGGGGAGGAAGGGGAGTGAGGGATGGGAAAGAAGGGGAGTGAGGGATGGGGAGGAAGGGGAGTGAGGGATGGGGAGGAAGGGGAGTGAGGGATGGGGAGGAAGGGGAGTGAGGGATGGGGAGGAAGGGGAGTGAGGGAGGGGGAGGAAGGGGAGTGAGGGATGGGGAGGAAGGGGAGTGAGGGATGGGAAAGAAGGGGAGTGAGGGATGGGGAGGAAGGGGAGTAGGGAAGGGGAGTTAGGGATGGGGAGGAATTAGAGTGAGGGATGGGAAAGAAGGGGAGTGAGGGATGGGGAGGAAGGGGAGTAGGGAAGGGGAGTTAGGGTTGGGGAGGAAGGGAGTGAGGGATGGGGAGTGAGGGATGGGGAGGAAGGGGAGTGAGGGAAGGGAAGGAAAGGGAGTGAGGGATGGGGAAGAAAGGGGAGTTAGGGATGGGGAAGAAAGGGGGTGAGGAATGGGGAGGAAAGGGGGTGAGGGATGGGGAGGGAGAGGAGTGAGGGATGGGGCGAAAGGGTAGTGAGGAATGAGGCGGAAGGGTAGTGAGGGATGGGGAGGAAGGGTAGTGAGGGATGGGGAGGAAGGGGAGGGGGTGATGCAGCCTGTGTTCTGAACTTCAAGTTTGACCTTTGATGTAAAGTTTTGTAAGTCAAATTAGTTGGTTGGAGAGTTTGGAGAAGAACTTGCCAGTTACGGAGGACGATGGTGAGGGAACACAACCATCACTACACAAGTGTAAAATGGGCTCAAGTCTCGTAATGTTAATGTTATAATATTTAAATACATATATGAACTAAAGTGATAATAATACAGTAACTCATTGAAAAGTTAAGTATTTTTGTTGGAATATAGTGTCAGTACTCGCCTATTAGACCTTACATATTGTGCCTGCACCATGAAGCTTTACCTCGTGGAACCAGCTTTTTTGCAGTTTTTCTAACGATTCCTGAAATATTTCTTTATCATATTTATTTTTCAAATAGTGAATGGATTACTCTTCAACAAGCTCATTCAGTTCACACAATTAATCTTACAATCCGGGTTCTAGAAGGGCACTATCATTTGTATGGCTCATAAGTTTCTGTCTTCCATTATATCTTCAGGTTTAGTTAATGCAGTCTCTTCACCGCCCAGCCTTTTTTTTTTTGCAGGGATATTCCTGCGCGGGCCCTAAGCCTCTGGCTGGCCCACTAAGTGTTGCTTGTTTCTGTTTTACTTGGGCGGAGTATGAGTATTTATGACTCGTATGGTCGCTTTAGTAAGATTTTGCCATATGTGTTTAACAACTTCTTCTGCTCTGTTGAATCTACGTTGAAATCTTAATGGGTTTGTAACCGTGCACTGTGTTAGATAATGTTCCAGTGGTCTGTTGTGGCTGTATCTGTGCACTGTGTTAGATAATGTTCCAGTGGTCTGTCGGGCATTTCTGCACAGTGCTGACATTTCCTTTCATCTTCTGGAACCTGTAAGCCTATTTCCCATGCACATGGGTATCCAAGCCTGATGCGATGTAAGTGTAGCCCAGCTTTTAAAATTCTGGTGTGAGACTCATTGCAAACTTTTCAACCTTAACGAGTTTACTTATGTGTGTCTTAAGATGAGTTTACATAGGAAATTTGCAGCGATCTAAAATCTTCATTATTTAGGTTTATGAATGATGTTCTGACTTTTGTTAATGTAATGTTGTTAATGTTATCCTATTTACAATAGACTCTGTAGTTAGGTTAGGTGTTATGTCCACTTTCAAGTCTTCCAGCTCTTATCTTTAGAGGGAGGAAGTCCCTCTTCACTGAGTACCGTCCTTTTAGTCTCCACCTGTTTCCATTTCATCAATTTACTCTTGCTGGTGTTGAAATTCAGAAGACGTTTCTTGGATAAAATCTGCAGTTCCTTTATGTTGTTGAATCTCACAATCCTCATCTGCTTCAGCTCTGCTCATTAGTTTTACATCGTCTGCAAACATTGATATATCAGACTCAACTCCTGCATGTTGGTCAATATTAATGAGAAATAGTATGAGTTCCAGCATCGATCATTGAAGTTTTCTTCTGCTTGTTACTCTTTGCCAGTCCGACTTCTCACCCCTCACTGTGACTCTCTGACTCCTGTCAGCTAATTTTTTACCAGTGCTGTTGTTTCTGCCTGACTTTGAAGTTCCTGTAGTAATACACAGTCTGTCCAATCTTCTCTGTCCTGCCATATTTATCTTACTTAATCATACAACTCCAGTAGGTTGGTCTGGCACTATTTCCCTTCCTTAGGGTCATGTTGATGTTGGCTTACAATACCTAATTATTTCTAGTTATGTAACTAGTCTCATCATTATTATTCACTTCAGTTCTCTGCAGGAAAAACATTTTATGTTATACTGTTAGGTAGTTAGGTGCCTCTTTTCAACAGCTTTTCATGTAAATAGATACATTTGCCTTCTTGCAGCAGTTGGGTAATTTCCTCGTTTAATTTTTTAATTAAACGATTGTGTCGTTTCTTTTAACATCCTTGTTGTTATAGTTTGATAGTATATCCCACTTTCCTCTATGGTTGGATACGATGTCCAGTACAATAGCTCTAGTTTCATCCAGAGATGCTAGTTGAGTCTTTACTTTCTCAGCGTTTTACTCAATATATAACAGTCTCTCATATTGGGTTACCTTCTTATCTAGTACTGGGAGCTGTTCAGGCTCGGCTGTGATCACTCATTGGAACCTGGTGTTTAGCTCCTTTCAAATTTCTTCATCATTTCCTGTTTATGCACATTCCCTTGGTCATTCATAGCTTGTGTTTACTTTCTTTCCCATATTACTTGGTATCCCCTGGAGACACTGGGTGAAGAAGTGCATGTCCACAAATGAGATGTTGAGTTCTCATGTGTGGGGTCAGTCTTTGAGTGTAACATCATGAGTGCATAGTGTCCTGGAATCTTTAATAATGCAGGAAGATCAACAGCGTTTGGTGTCTGTGTGAGGATCAAGCGGCTACGAGAATGATTATTACATTATAGACATTATGTGGTCATTGCAGTGGCGGTGTGGAAAAGTGAAAATTATAAAACGGAAATGCACAGAGATTTAGAAGATAATAATACATATAAACAAATACGGAATCCACAATAGCCACTTTAAAACGCTCGAGCCCGGAGCCAAAAACTAGTACTCAGATTCTACAGGAATAAAGATGAGACGTCGGGAGGCAGTGGAGACTAATTCATGAAGAGGCAAGAGAAAGACTCTTGGAATTTGTTTCTAACATCCAAGACTTGTATCACCTCCCAAAAATGCAGAGGCAACTGACTTTGACAAATACATGGCTGGACAGACCGGTCCTGAGTAGTGGTAGGGCCCCAACTAGGCCAAGGGACTGGATATGTTCTGTACTCTTGACCCTCATCCTCCAACTTCTCCCAGAACGCTTGAAAGATACGATGGATTTTTAAAAGAGGATCCAATCAGTTACAGCGCCCATGCCAAAGGAAGCAACCTTGATTTCCTTATATGTAGTCTCTCTCTTTACCCTAGCTTACCACAGAGAGATGCAGAGATAATTTGTTGCCACCAACAAATATAGGATCAAGCAGGACCTCAGACAAGCACGAGTCTTCAGGCTCCCGACCAAGGAACTCCTGGAGGAAGCCATCTTCCATGTGATGAAGTATTCCCTCCTAACCTCTGATAACAGAACTTTTCGACAAATTAAGGGTACAGTTAAGGGAGCTTCCAGTACTGTGGCTATAGCAGAATTTTTGATTCACACAGTGTTGGAATCAGCCAGGCTGCAGCAAGACCAGGGGTATAATCATTTAGTTACTCTACACGGATATTTCTCGAGTCATTACTGGAGGACGACAAGAATTGGCACTCTTCATCAACTGGGCTAGTACGGTACACGAAAACTTGAAATTCACCCTAGAAATGGATGAATCCACTATTTCCTTCATGTACACTAGAATTTACATTAAATAACCGAGTAGAAGCCAACAGACCACAATCTACTACCAGCCAACAAATCTACACTCATATCTTCATTACTCATCTAATCATCCTTTATCGCTCAAGTACGAAAACCTTACACCTTGGACATACGTAACAGCGGCTCAACGGCAGTAACAACAAACTTCAGGAAGCCTTGGGAGACTTGTGGACTCATTGAAGGAACAGAGGCTACCCAGAGCAGACTCTTCATTCCCCACACACTAAGATAACCAAAAACCAAATAAGAACTAAAGGGAACACGAACAAGAAACACGTATGAAAGGATAATCCTTCATTATTATCATCCTCCACTGATATATTAGAAGATATAATATTCCTGTATTACCCAGGAATAGCAGGAGCTATTCGCCAAGAACTCATCACATGATGGTAATGGCTTGGGACCACCTACGGGGAACACCAGCCTGGAAATCTGCCCACCATGCAATCTTCCCAGATCCCTGTAACGATGGTTGCAGAGATCAAAGGCAGATCACTGAGGGACATCTTAGTCAAAGCCAAGTTTCCTTAACACTGCGACCCGTCGAGGAGGCGTTGGAAACACAACCTTCCAGACCTGAGACAGGGTTAAGGAGGACACACCACTAACCTTCCAGACCTGAGACAGGGTTAAGGAGGACACACCACTAACCTTCCAGACCTGAGACAGGGTTAAGGAGGACCCACAACTAACCTTCCAGACCTGAGACAGGGTTAAGGAGGACCCACAACTAACCTTCCAGACCTGAGACAGGGTTAAGGAGGACCCACAACTAACCTTCCAGACCTGTGACAGGGTTAAGTAGGACACACCACTAACCTTCCAGACCTGAGACAGGGTTAAGGAGGTCTCACCACTAACCTTCCAGACCTGAGACAGGGTTAAGGAGGACCCGCCACTAACCTTCCAAACCTGTGACAGGGTTAAAGAGGACCCACCACTAACCTTCCAGACCTGTGACAAGGTTAAGGAGGACCCACACTAACCTTCCAGACCTGTGACAGGGTTAAGGAGGACCCGCCACTAACCTTCCAGACCTGTGACAGGGTTAAGGAGGACCCGCCACTAACCTTCCAGACCTGTGACAGGGTTAAGGAGGACCCACCACTAACCTTCCAGACCTGTGCAAGGGTTAAGGAGGACCCACACTAACCTTCCAGACCTGTGCAAGGGTTAAGGAGGACCCACACTAACCTTCCAGACCTGTGCAAGGGTTAAGGAGGACCCACACTAACCTTCCAGACCTGTGCAAGGGTTAAAGAGGACCGATCACTTAAAGGTGTCTTGCGCACGTCCCAATCACGACCGTGAAAATATAGAGGTACCTTAGTTACCCAGTTAAGTTAATAATCACTGTGAGGCGATGAGAGGCGAGACACTGTGTCCCAAAGTGTTAATGTATGACTGAGAGTCATCTGAGTCATCATCCACGTCAGAAGACTACAGGAGTTCCAGTCACCATCGCACCATTGTAAAGCATCGCCTCGAAGTTGCTCTTTTTCGGCGGCGATGATACTTGTTTATGGAACAACACTTCAGCCATGTGTTGTCCATCTTCGTGTTGTAGAGGATCACCAGGCATGTGTTACCTGACAGTGACAGTAGCTACCTGCAGGGCATGTGTTACCTGACAGTGACAGTAGCTACCTGCAGGGCATGTGTTACCTGACAGTGACAGTAGCTACCTGCAGGGCGTGTGTTACCTGACAGTGACAGTAGCTACCTGCAGGGCATGTGTTACCTGACAGTGACAGTAGCTACCTGCAGGGCATGTGTTACCTGACAGTGACAGTAGCTACCTGCAGGGCATGTGTTACCTGACAGTGACAGTAGCTACCTGCAGGGCATGTGTTACCTGACAGTGACAGTAGCTACCTGCAGGGCATGTGTTACCTGACAGTGACAGTAGCTACCTGCAGGGCATGTGTTACCTGACAGTGACAGTAGCTACATGCAGGGCATGTGTTACCTGACAGTGACAGTAGCTACCTGCAGGGCATGTGTTACCTGACAGTGACAGTAGCTACATGCAGGGCATGTGTTACCTGACAGTGACAGTAGCTACCTGCAGGGCATGTGTTACCTGACAGTGACAGTAGCTACATGCAGGGTATGTGTTACCTGACAGTGACAGTAGCTACCTGCAGGGCATGTGTTACCTGACAGTGACAGTAGCTACCTGCAGGGCATGTGTTACCTGACAGTGACAGTAGCTACCTGCAGGGCGTGTGTTACCTGACAGTGACAGTAGCTACCTGCAGGGCGTGTGTTACCTGACAGTGACAGTAGCTACCTGCAGGGCATGTGTTACCTAACAGTGACAGTAGCTACCTGCAGGGCATGTGTTACCTGACAGTGACAGTAGCTACCTGCAGGGCATGTGTTACCTGACAGTGAGAGTAGCTACCTGAAAGGCATGTGTTACCTGGCAGTGACAGTAGCTACCTGCAGGGCATGTGTTACCTGACAGTGACAGTAGCTACCTGCAGGGTGTGTGTTACCTGACAGTGACAGTAGCTACCTGCATGGCATGTGTTACCTGGCAGTGAGAGTAGCTACCTGCAGGGCGTGTGTTACCTGGCAGTGAGAGTAGCTACCTGCAAGACATGTGTTACCTGACAGTCAGAGTAGCTACCTGCAGGGCATGTGTTACCTGACAGTGACAGTAGCTACCTGCAGGGCGTGTGTTACCTGACAGTGACAGTAGCTACCTGCAGGGCGTGTGTTACCTGACAGTGAGAGTAGCTACCTGCAAAACATGTGTTACCTGACAGTGAGAGTAGCTACCTGCAGGGTATGTGTTACCTGACAGTGACAGTAGCTACCTGCAGGGCATGTGTTACCTGACAGTGACAGTAGCTACCTGCAGGGCATGTGTTACCTGACAGTGACAGTAGCTACCTGCAGGGCATGTGTTACCTGACAGTGACAGTAGCTACCTGCAGGGCATGTGTTACCTGACAGTGACAGTAGCTACCTGCAGGGCGTGTGTTACCTGACAGTGACAGTAGCTACCTGCAGGGCATGTGTTACCTGACAGTGAGAGTAGCTACCTGCAGGGCATGTGTTACCTGACAGTGACAGTAGCTACCTGCAGGGCATGTGTTACCTGACAGTGACAGTAGCTACCTGCAGGGCGTGTGTTACCTGACAGTGACAGTAGCTACCTGCAGGGCATGTGTTACCTGACAGTGACAGTAGCTACCTGCAGGGCGTGTGTTACCTGGCAGTGACAGTAGCTACCTGCAGGGCGTGTGTTACCTGACAGTGACAGTAGCTACCTGCAGGGCGTGTGTTACCTGACAGTGACAGTAGCTACCTGCAGGGTATGTGTTACCTGACAGTGACAGTAGCTACCTGCAGGGCATGTGTTACCTGGCAGTTAGAGTAGCTACCTGAAAGGCATGTGTTACCTGACAGTGAGAGTAGCTACCTGCAAGACATGTGTTACCTGACAGTGACAGTAGCTACCTGCAGGGCATGTGTTACCTGACAGTGACAGTAGCTACCTGCAGGGTATGTGTTACCTGACAGTGACAGTAGCTGCCTGCAGGGCGTGTGTTACCTGGCAGTGAGAGTAGCTACCTGCAGGGCATGTGTTACCTGACAGTGACAGTAGCTACCTGCAGGGCGTGTGTTACCTGGCAGTGAGAGTAGCTACCTGCAGGGCATGTGTTACCTGACAGTGAGAGAGCAACCTGCAGGGCGTGTGTTACCTGACAGTGACAGTAGCTACCTGCAGGGCGTGTGTTACCTGACAGTGACAGTAGCTACCTGCAGGGTATGTGTTACCTGACAGTGAGAGAGCAACCTGCAGGGCGTGTGTTACCTGACAGTGAGAGTAGCTACCTGCAGGGCGTGTGTTACCTGACAGTGACAGTAGCTACCTGCAGGGTATGTGTTACCTGACAGTGAGAGAGCAACCTGCAGGGCGTGTGTTACCTGACAGTGAGAGTAGCTACCTGCAGGGCGTGTGTTACCTGACAGTGACAGTAGCTACCTGCAGGGCGTGTGTTACCTGACAGTGACAGTAGCTGCCTGCAGGGCGTGTGTTACCTGGCAGTGACAGTAGCTACATGCAGGGTATGTGTTACCTGACAGTGAGAGAGCCACCTGCAGGGCGTGTGTTACCTGACAGTGAGAGTAGCTACCTGCAGGGCGTGTGTTACCTGACAGTGACAGTAGCTACCTGCAGGGCATGTGTTACCTGACAGTGAGAGTAGCTACCTGCAGGGCATGTGTTACCTGACAGTGACAGTAGCTACCTGCAGGGCGTGTGTTACCTGACAGTGACAGTAGCTACCTGCAGGGCATGTGTTACCTGACAGTGAGAGTAGCTACCTGCAGGGCGTGTGTTACCTGACAGTGACAGTAGCTACCTGCAGGGCGTGTGTTACCTGACAGTGACAGTAGCTACCTGCAGGGCATGTGTTACCTGACAGTGACAGTAGCTACCTGCAGGGCGTGTGTTACCTGACAGTGACAGTAGCTACCTGCAGGGCATGTGTTACCTGACAGTGAGAGTAGCTACCTGCAGGGCGTGTGTTACCTGACAGTGACAGTAGCTACCTGCAGGGCGTGTGTTACCTGACAGTGACAGTAGCTACCTGCAGGGCATGTGTTACCTGACAGTGACAGTAGCTACCTGCAGGGCATGTGTTACCTGACAGTGACAGTAGCTACCTGCAGGGCGTGTGTTACACGACAGTGACAGTAGCTACCTGCAGGGCATGTGTTACCTGACAGTGACAGTAGCTACCTGCAGGACATGTGTTACCTGACAGTGACAGTGGCTACCTGCAGGGCATGTGTTACCTGACAGTGACAGTAGCTACCTGCAGGACATGTGTTACCTGACAGTGACAGTAGCTACCTGCAGGGCATGTGTTACCTGACAGTGAGAGTAGCTACATGCAGGGCGTGTGTTACCTGACAGTGACAGTTGCTACCTGAAGGGCATGTGTTACCTGACAGTGAGAGTAGCTACCTGCAGGGCATGTGTTACCTGACAGTGACATTAGCTACCTGCAGGGCGTGTGTTACCTGACAGTGACAGTAGCTACCTGCAGGGCATGTGTTACCTGACAGTGACATTAGCTACCTGCAGGGCATGTGTTACCTGACAGTGACAGTAGCTACCTGCAGGGCATGTGTTACCTGACAGTGACAGTAGCTACCTGCAAGACATGTGTTACCTGACATTAAGAGTTGTACACCAGGTGTACAACTTCCATAAAGTGAGTTGAAATCTAAATACAGTAAGAAAGAAGATCTATCCTCCTGAGGGTTAAAAGATTGGTTGACGTAGTGGTTGTTAGCTCTGACGTAACTTGTAACTGCAGTTGTAACTGTCCAACATGGGATGCTCTTCACACTGTGTTTTGACTGGTGCCACACCCACCTCTGATGGCCTAATATGGAGTGGCTCTATCTGGCACTCCACTTCTGATTTTCTTATCTGATTGCTTTTACATAGGTGGCTCTATCTGTCACCAAATCCACTACTAACGTGTAGCAAAATGGGTGGGGTTAAAAGTAACAGCTAGAGGCATCCCCCAATTCATACCTGGTATGTAGCACCAGGTGTGCAGCACCAGGTGTGCAGCACCAGGTATGTAGCACCAGGTGTGCAGCACCAGGTATGTAGCACCAGGTGTGCAGCACCAGGTGTGCAGCACCAGGTATGTAGCACCAGGTGTGCAGCACCAGGTGTGCAGCACCAGGTATGTAGCACCAGGTGTGCAGCACCAGGTGTGCAGCACCAGGTATGTACCACCAGGTGTGCAGCACCAGGTATGTTGCACCAGGTATGCAGCACCAGGTGTGCAGCACCAGGTGTGCAGCACCAGGTGTGCAGCACCAGGTGTGCAGCACCAGGTGTGCAGCACCAGGTGTGCAGCACCAGGTGTGCAACACCAGGTGTGCAGCACCAGGTGTGCAGCACCAGGTGTGCAGCACCAGGTGTGCAGCACCAGTTGTGCAGCACCAGGTGTGCAGCACCAGGTGTGCAGCACCAGGTGTGTAGCACCAGGTGTGCAGCACCAGGTGTGCAGCACCAGGTGTGCAGCACCAGGTGTGCAACACCAGGTGTGCAGCACCAGTTGTGCAGCACCAGGTGTGCAGCACCAGGTGTGCAGCACCAGGTATGTAGCACCAGGTGTGCAGCACCAGTTGTGCAGCACCAGGTGTGCAGCACCAGATGTGTAGCACCAGGTGTGCAGCACCAGGTGTGCAACACCAAATGTGCAGCACCAGGTGTGCAGCACCAGGTGTGCAGCACCAGGTGTGCAACACCAAATGTGCAGCACCAGGTGTGCAGCACCAGGTGTGCAACACCAAGTGTGCAGCACCAGGTGTACTCACCCACCTAATTGTACTCACCTAATTGTGCTTGTGGGGGTTGAGCTTTGGCTCTTTGGTCCCGCCTCTCAACTGTCAATCAACTGGTGTACAGGTTCCTGAGCCTACTGGGCTCTATCATATCTACATTTGAAACTGTGTATGGAGTCAGCCTCCACCACATCACTTCCTAATGCATTCCATTTACTAACTACTCTGACACTGAAAATGTTCTTTTTAATGTCTCTGTGGCTCATTTGGGTACTCACCTTCCACCTGTGTCCCCTTGTTCGCGTCCCTCCAGTGTTGAATAGTTCATCCTTGTTTATCCTGTCGATTCCCCTGAGAATTTTGTAGGTTGTGATCATATCCCCCCTTACTCTTCACTCTTCCAGTGTCGTAGGGTGCATTTCCCGCAGCCTTTCCTCATAACTCATGCCTCTTAGTTCTGGGACTAGTCTAGTGGCATACCTTTGGACTTTTTCCAGCTTCGTCTTGTGTTTGACAAGGTACGGGCTCCATACTGGAGCCGCATACTCCAGGATTGGCCTTACATATGTGGTGTACAAGATTCTGAATGATTCCTTACACAGGTTCCTGAACGCTGTTCTGATGTTAGCCAGCCTCGCATATGCCGCAGACGTTATTCTTTTTATGTGGGCTTCAGGAGACAGGTTTGGTGTGATATCAACTCCTAGATCTTTCTCTCTGTCTGTTTCATTAAGTACTTCATCTCCTATTCTGTATCCTTTCGTTAGGTGTGCAGCACCAGGTTTGTTGCACCAGGTGTGCAGCACCAAGTGTGCAGTACCAGGTGTGCAGCACCAGATGTGCAGCACCAGATGTGCAGCACCAGGTATGTTGCACCAGGTGTGCAGCACCACGTGTGCAGCACCAGGTGTGCAACACCAGGTATGCAGCACCAGGTGTGCAGCACCAGATGTGCAGCACCAGGTGTGCAGCACCAGGTGTGCAGCACCAGGTGTGCAGCACCAGATGTGCAGCACCAGATGTGCAGCACCAGATGTGCAGCACCAGGTGTGCAGCACCAGGTGTGCAGCACCAGGTGTGCAGCACCAGATGTGCAGCACCAGGTGTGCAGCACCAGATGTGCAGCACCAGGTGTGCAGCACCAGGTGTGCAGCACCAGGTATACTCTTGTAAACTGCGCTCCGATCACCAATCTCTAATTGACTCTCAAAATAACAATTGGGGTCGGGTTGGAAAATACATTAGCTAATGAGGCAATCGGAAATGTATCAGATTTCTAGGCAAATTGGTTTTACTTGTTGAAAAAACTTTATTTCTGAACATTACAGGTCATTTACATCCAAAATACGAAATGAAGCTTTAATTGTCTTTGGTGATTCTTCACTGACAGCTGAATTGTCACGCTTCAGCAGCACCTCACTGGAAGTGTTAGTGCCCGTGAGGTGGACATGAGAGCACCCAGTCCTCCGTGGCGCAGTGGTAACGCATTCGTCTGGCGTTTCCTGAGCGAAATGGGTTGGGATTCGTATCCGGACCGGGAAGGATTGAGTAGGCGCCAATCCCTAACTGTAGCCTCTGTTCACCCAGTAGTGAATGGATACTAGTTGTTAAATGATTTGGCGGCTCGTATTTCGGGGAAAAATTAAGATTAAGGACCTGCCCGAAACGCTATGCGTGCTGATGGCTTTACAAGAATGTAAGAACTCTTGAATATATTAATATATAAATCTATATAAATTAAAATGTAAATGTTCGTTGGTTCAAAATGTTAAATCTCAGAAAGATCTTCACTGATTGCTTTGAAATTTTTATGCTACGTGCCATTCGAATAAGTGCCTGATACAACTCTTGTACAGCTCCTGGGCCTGACTCGTGGAATTCAATATTCATTAAGAAATGTAAAGTACCAGTAGCACGAGCGCTCAGCATAATATGGAGAAAGAGCCTGGATACAGGGGAGATACCAGCTGCACTTTAACCAGCAGATATAGCTCCTCTGCACAACGGGGGGTAGTAAAGCCTTGGCAATAAATTATAGACCAGTTGCACTAACATCACACATAGTAAAAGTTTTGAAAGTGTGATTAGGAATCAAATTTCTAGTTTTCTGTTAAATAATGAACTACACAACCCAGGACAACATGGATTTAGAGCGGGATGATCCTGTCTGACAGTTACTGAACCTCTATGACAAAATCATAGACGCTCTGGAAGAAAAGCAAAATGCAGATGTATACACAGACTTTGCAAAGGCATTCGACAAATGTGATCATGGAGTGAAAGCACACAAAATGAGGTAAATGGGAATAACTGGTAAAGTAGGACGCTGGATACTCAATTTCCTGTCGAACAGAACACAAAGAGGAATAGACAACCAAATAAAACCGAATCCAAGCGCAGTGAAAAGCTCTGTACCTCAAGGTACAGTCCTTGCACCACTGCTTTTCCTTATTCTCATATCAGATATAGACAAAATTACAAGTCACAGCTTCGTGTCATCCTATGCAGATGACACAAAAATCAGCATGAAAATTACCTCTGCGGAAGACACTGAAAAACTACAAGCAGATATCAACAAGGTTTGCGATTGGGCAGCAGAAAATAACATGATGTTTAACAGTGATAAATTCCAGGTACTCAGGTACGACAAAAATGAGGATCTGAAACATAATACGTACAAAACACAATGGAATCTGCCCATAGTAGGAAAACAGCATGTCAAGGATCTGGGAATAATGATGTCCGACGACTTAACCTTTAGGGAGCATAACCAAGCAAATATTTCGGCAGCCAAAGAAATGATAGGATGGATTACGAGAACTTTCAAATCCAGTGATCCCATCACAATGGTTGTACTCTACAAGTCACTTGTGTTGTCCCGTCTTGAGCACCTCAAGACGTACAGCTCAGTACTCATTTCCCCCTTTGAGCAGTAGAGATTGCTGAAATAGAGGGAGTACAGAGAACATATACGGCACGCATAGACGCGATAAAGCACCTAAATTATTGGGATCATCTCAAAGCTCTCCAAATATGCTCACTTGAAAGAAGACGAGAGAGATACCAATAATATACACATGGAAAATATTGGAGGGCCAGGTCCTAAATCTACACAGTAAAATAACAATGTACTGGAGTGAACGACATGGAAGAAAATGCAGAATAGAACCAGTGAGGAGCAGAGGTGCCATAGGAACAATCAGAGAACACTGTATAAAGATCAGAGATCCGCGGCTGTTCAACGTCCTCCCAGCGACTGTAAGAAATATTGCCCGAACAACCTTGGACATCTTCAAGAGGAAACTAGACTTTAATAAAAAACGTGCTAGACCAACTGGGCTGTGGTGGGCATGTGGGCCTGCGGGCCGCTCCAAGCAACAGCCTGGTGGACCAAGCTGTCACAAGTCAAGCCTGGCCTTGGGCCGGGCTTGGAGAGTAAAAGAACTCCCAGAACCCCATCAAGTGCGTGGTGTTATATACCTACTATATAATGTCACCTGTGACAGGTAAAAACATTTTTTTTACTGTGTTTTTCACGTGAGGGAATGGTGGGGAGGACGTCGGGACGGGGAGAGGGTAATGGTGGGGAGGACGTCGGGACGGGGAGAGGGTAATGGTGGGGAGGACGTCGGGACGGGGAGGGGGTAATGGTGGGGAGGACGTCGGGACGGGGAGGGGGTAATGGTGGGGAGGACGTCGGGACGGGGAGGGGGTAATGGTGGGGAGGACGTCGGGACGGGGAGGAGGTAATGGTGGGGAGGACGTCGGGACGGGGAGGGGGTAATGGTGGGGAGGACGTCGGGACGGGGAGGGGGTAATGGTGGGGAGGACGTCGGGACGGGGAGGGGGTAATGGTGGGGAGGACGTCGGGACGGGGAGGAGGTAATGGTGGGGAGGACGTCGGGACGGGGAGGGGGTAATGGTGGGGAGGACGTCGGGACGGGGAGGGGGTAATGGTGGGGAGGACGTCGGGACGGGGAGGGGGTAATAATGGGGAGGACGTCGGGACGGGGAGTAGGGGATGGTGGGGAGGACGACTGGATGAGTGGACGGGGGAGTAGGGAATGGTGGGGAGGACGAGGTGACATGGGATGGTAGAATTGTGGGGAGGACGATGGGATAGGTGAGTTGGGGATGGAGGGTAGGACGATGGGACAGGGGAGGACGAGGGGGGGTGGGGGATGGTGAAGCGGGGAATGGTTGGGAAGACGAAGGGAAAGGGGGAAGGGAAAATGGTGGGAAGGACGAGGGAGGGTTGGGAGTTCTAGAGTCAGCAAACCAGACAATCTCTATATCTCCACAGACAATGGAACAACAAAAATATTGTATACCCACAAACATTGTGAAATTAAACATATAAAAAACGAACACTTTCTCTTTTCTTTCTTTTCCATTTAACCAGACTGAGCCACAGCAACGCGTGGACGGCTACAGCTAGTAAATAAATGAAACAGTCCAGAGTGATTACCAGAGTGTAACAGGAGAGTGAGAGACAGTGAGAGGGTGTAAGAGGGAGAGTCAGGTAGAGTAAGGGAGAATCAGGGAGAGAGAAGAAGCACAATTCCATCTGTTCTGCATCCCGTTGAAAGGGAACCAGCTGCGTCCCGATGGAAGGGTTGCAGCTGTGTCCCGTTGAAAGGGTTCTAGCTGCGTCTGGTTGAAAGGGTTCCAGCTGCATCCTGTTGAAAGGGTACAAGCTGCGTCCCGTTGAAAGGGAACCAACAGTAGAGGGTTTTATGACTAGAGGGACGCGCTCCATTTCTGAGATGAATGACAGACAGATGACTGACGGGTGAGGTAGATTTTATCGCGCGATCCAGGGGGTAATTTCTGGCACCCTTCCCACTCTCGATGTGAGTTTTTAGGGGCCACTAATATATTTTTTTTAGAGACTCTAGCGCATGGACCAGTGCAAGCCGCAGATGGATGAGAGATGGATGACTGACAGGTGAGGAGTGATAATTGTGTGACCCAGGTGTGGTTTCCTGCTTATCCAGTCTTCATTTTGTGTGATTATGTGCTGTAGAGCGTCCCTGGCATCGCTGAGATGGGTGACAGATGGATGAGTGTGATTAATCACGTGGTAAACGTGTACAAGCTGGATGAGGTTTTCCAATTAACGCTCTCAGTCTTGAAGCAAGAGTATATAGAGGGTCCCGCACTCAATCAGTAGATATGGATGACAGATGGTTGACGGCTGACCATAATGAATGAGGGTAATCGAGTCGCTCTGGGTGTGTTGTGTGTGAGGGAGGGAACCGCACCGTACCTCTGTCGCGCTCCTCTTTCACTAGGAGGGAGTGAAATCTCAGGGAAAGCCCCCAAGACATTACACCTATAGATGAGAGGAGATATATTTTCTTTATTATACACCCCATACCCTTTTTCTCTCTCTCTCTCTCTGTCTGTCTCTCTCTCTCTCTCTCTCTCTCTCTCTCTCTCTCTCTCTCTCTCTCTCTCTCTCTCTCTCTCTCTCTCTCCCTCCCTCCTTCCCTCTCTCCCTCCCCTTCCTGTCTAGTTCATAGAAGCATACGTTTTTGTTTATCAGTGAACAGAGGTGTAAATTTTGTATTATAAAAAGACTAGTTCAAAGAAGCATATGTTTCGTGGGGCCTTCTGCCTGCGTCCTGGGCTGGTCTGCCCGACCACTGCGATTAATGAATACAATGTGGTTACTTTCTTAACGGGTCGACACCATCCCATACTGTGTAAATTGGCTGATTCCTCGCTCTGGGCCTATCCACGCAAACACAACTAGCACCTCACAACACAAATACACAAAACACAAACATAGACAATGTATCTCAACGCACATACACAACTCACAACACACACAAACTCAACTCGCAAATTAGAATTCACAACACAAACAAACTCAACTCTCAAACATAAAACACAAACATACACAATGTATCACAACACACAAATACAACTCACAACACACAATTCACAACACACAAACACAACTCACAACACACAATTCACAACACACAAACAACTCACAACACACAAACACAAACATAGATAATTTATCACAACATTCATACTCAACTCACAACATGCAAACACAATTAGCAAAATCACAACACACAAACACAAACATAGACACTGTATCACAAAACACACACACAACATGCAAACACAAGTTACAACACACAAGCACAACTCACAACATGCAAACACAAGTTACAACACACAAGCACAACTCACAACATGCAAACACAACACGCAAACACAACTCTCATCTAGCATCTCACAACACACAAACACAAAACACAAACAGACAATGTATCACAACAAACATACACAACTCACAACATGCAAACACATCTCGCAAAATCAACGTATCACAAAACACACACAAACACAACTCACAATACGCACACACAACTCTCATCTAGCATCTCACAACACACAAACATAGACAATGTATCACAACATGCATACACAACTCTCAACACACAAACAACTAGCAAATCACAACACACAAACATAGACAATGTATCACAACATGCATACACAACTCTCAACACACAAACACAACTTGCAAATCACAACACACAAACACAAATATTGACAATGTATCACAGCACACAAATACAACTCACAACAAACAAAAACAACATGCAAACACAACTCACAATACACTAACACACTCAACTCACGAACATCTCACAACACACAAACACAACTCACAACTACCATCTCACATCACACAAAAACAAAACACAAACATTCTCAATACATCACTACACGCAACAACACACAACTCACATCTCACAACTCACAACTCACATCTCACAACTCACAACTCACATCTCACAACTCACAACTCACAACACACAAACACATCTCACAACACATTCAACCCACAAACATCTCACAACACACAAACACAACTCACAACTAGCATTTCACAACACACAACACAAACATAGACAATGTATCACAACATGCATACACAACTCAAAACATGCATACACCTCTCACAACATGCAAAGACAACTTGCAAATCACAACACACAAACACAGACACTAACACAGACAATATATCACAACACACAAACACAGACAATATATCACAACACAGAAACACAGACACTAACACAGACAATATATCACAACACACAAACACAGACAATATATCACAACACACAAACACAGACAATATATCACAACACACAAACACAGACAATATATCACAACACACAAACACAGACAATATATCACAACACACTAACACAGACAATATATCACAACACACAAACACAGACAATATATCACAACACACAAACACAGACAATATATCACAACACACAAACACAGACAATATATCACAACACACAAACACAGACAATATATCACAACACACAAACACAGACAATATATCACAACACACAAACACAGACAATATATCACAACACAGAAACACAGACACTAACACAGACAATATATCACAACACACAAACACAACTCAGAACTTGCATCTCACAACGCTCAATCACAACTTACAACACGCAAACACAATTCATAACTCACAACACACAAATCACTAAACACATCACAACACACAAACATCCCACAACAGGTCCTACACAACATAAACAATGTATCACAACACACAAACATCCCACAACAGGTCCTACACAACATAAACATGTATCACAACACACAAATCACTAAACACATCACAACACACAAAACACATCCCACAACACATACAAACATAACAATGTATCACAACACACAAATCACTTATCACATCGCACTTCTCATTCATCACTCCTGTGTGTAAAGTCTCCAATCATGGAGACCAATTATTTATTAACCTATGTTGAGATTATATTTTTCAGCAAGTAATTCCGTTCTCATATGTGTGTTTATGCATTTAATGTGTTAATTGTTTAAAGATGGTGTATTTAATCATTTCAAGGATCCGTTATAAATGAGTTTACTCATTTCAAGGGTTATTTATTTTCTCAAATGGTGGTTTATGCATTTCAAGTGTTATTTGTTAAAGATGTGGTAATTATGCATTTCAAAGGATTCGTTATAAATAGGTGATTGGTCATTTCAAGGGATATTTTTTCAAATGATGGTTTTTGCTTTTCAAGTATAATTTGTTAGAGATATGAATTTATGCATTTCAAAGTATATGTTATTGCATCCCATGCCCTACCATTTCTACTATAGCATTCAACTTCATCGTTCGTGTGTTTACTCTCCAATACGCAGTAATTTTCAGTTCCCTCAACCCACACTAGATATACAGGTTAAGTTAGTATTTAAGTCTTGACATTGAAAGCCGCGTGAGGTCAAACATCATTTGGATACGTAGACATTTAAGCGTTGAAAGCGTAGGAAGGGAGACCACGTGGCAACGGTCTCCGAGAAAGAGAGAGAGAAAGAGAAAGGGTATGGGGTGTATAATAAAGAAAATATATCTCCTCTCATCTATAGGTGTAATGTCTTGGGGGCTTTCCCTGAGATTTCACTCCCTCCTAGTGAAAGAGGAGCGCGACAGAGGTACGGTGCCGTTCCCTCCCTCACACACAACACAACCAGAGCGACTCGATTACCCTCATCCATCATGGTCAGCCGTCAACCATCTGTCATCCATCTCCACTGTTTGAGTGCGGGACCCTCTATATACTCTTGCTTCAAGACTGAGCGCGCTAATTGGAAAACCTCATCCAGCTTGCACACGTTTACCACGTGATTAATCACACTCATCCATCTGTCACCCATCACAGCGATGCCAGGGACGCTCTACAGCACATAATCACACAAAATAGAGACTGGATATCCGGGAACCACACCCGGATCGCACGATTATCACTCCTCATCCGTCAGTCATCCATCTGTGGCTTGTAATGGTCCAAGAGCTAGTCTCTAAAAAAACACAATTATCACTCCTCACCTGTCAGTCATCCATCTCTCATCCATCTGCGGCTTGCACTGGTCCAAGAGCTTGCGTCTCTAAATATATATATATATTAGTTGCCCCTAAAATCTCATATCGAGAGTGGGAAGGGTGCCAGAAATTACCCCCTGGATCGCGCGATAAAATCTACCTCACCCGTCAGTCATCTGTCTGTCATTCATCTCAGAAATGGAGCGCGTCCCTCTAGTCATAAAACCCCCTATTACCATACTGTATCACTGTACCCTGTGTCACCATACTGTGTCACTGTACAGTGTGTCACTGTACAGTGTGTCACTGTACAGTGTGTCACTGTACCATGTGTCACTGTACAGTGTGTCACTGTACCATATGTCACTGTACCGTGTGTCACTGTACTATGTGTCACTACTGTGTGTCACCGTACTGTGTCACTGCACTGTGTTACCGTACTGTGTCATCGTATCATGTGTCACCGTACCGTGTGTCACCATACTGTGTCACTGTACCATGTGCCACTGTACCGTGTGTCATGTACTGTGTCAGTGTACCATGTGTCACCGTACCGTGTCTCATCGTACTGTGTGTCACCGTTCTGTGTCACCGTACCATATGTCACCATACCATGTTTCACTGTACTGTGTGTCACCATACTGTGTCACTGTACCATGAGTCTCCATACCATGTGCCATAGTACCGTGTGTCACTGTACCTTGTGTCACTGTACCGTGCGTCACCGTACCATATGTCACTGTACCGTGCGTCACCGTACCATATGTCACTGTACCGTGTGTCACTGTACCTTGTGTCACTGTACCGTGCGTCACCGTACCATATGTCACTGTACCTTGTGTCACTGTACCGTGCGTCACCGTACCATATGTCACTGTACCGTGCGTCACCGTACCATATGTCACTGTACCGTGTGTCACCGTACCACGTATCACCGTACCATGTGTCACCGTGCAGTGTGTCATTGTACCATGTGTCACCGTACATTGAGTCACTGTACCATGTACCACTGAACCATGTGTCATCGTACTGTGTCACTGTACACAAGTCACTATACCATGTCAGTGTATTATGTGTCACCGTACTGTGTCACTGAACCATGTATCACCGTATCATATGTCACACTACCATGTGTCACCGTACCATGTCTCACTATACCATTACAACATGCCGGTATCATAGCATGTCAGAGAATAAGTAGGTAAACTTTTCATTGTAAAATGTTTCTCACTATATCTTTAGTGGACGCTGTTAGAGTAAATATTTAAATCTCAAATTTTTTTTAAATAAAGCAACGTAATTTGCTGGTATGATTTACATATATAACAAGATTACGTCTGAGAGTTAGTGCTTATGTTTCTCTTCAAGACTCTTCATTGCTGTTCAAACTTGCCTCAATAATAAGATTAAAATTTACAGTTGACAAAAGGTTTTCTGCAATTGATTGTTCTTGAATTGGGACGTGAACATTTTTAATTTTACATTTGAATTTCACCAACATTTCATTCTTTGTGTTGTAAGTTTTTGGTATATATATATATATAAATATATATATAAATATATATATATATATATATATATATATATATATATATATATATATATATATATATATATATATATATATATTTTTTTTTTTTTTTTTAACTGAAAAATGATTTAATACACTAAATAATTGAATAAATGATAATACATAATAGAGCGCTTCATGCTTCACACAGCTTCAAACGCAAAGTTTAGAGTAATTAAAATATAAATATACTCGACGAATAACATTAAAATTTATTGAATAGATTTAAATAAATTTTACCTTTTAATACATATTTCGTTGGCCATTTGCGTGTATAAACTCATATATATATACATACATATATATATATATATATATATATATATATATATATATATATATATATATATATATATATATATATATATATATATATATGTCGTACCTAGTAGCCAGAACGCACTTCTGAGCCTACTATGCAAGGCCCGATTTGCCTAATAAGCCAAGTTTTCATGAATTAATGTTTTTTCGACTACCTAACCTACCTAACCTAACCTAACCTAACTTTTTCAGATACCTAACCTAACCTAACCTACAAAGATAGGTTAGGTTAGGTTAGGTAGGGTTGGTTAGGTTCGGTCATATATCTATGTTAATTTTAACTCCAATAAAAAAAAATTGACCTCATATGTAATGAAATAGGTAGCTTTATCATTTCATAAGAAAAAAATTAAGGAAAATATATTAATTATGGAAAACTTGGCTTATTAGGCAAATCGGGCCTTGCATAGTTGGCTGAGAAGTACGTTCTGGCTACTAGGTACGACATATATATATATATATTTATATATATATATATATATATATATATATATATATATATATATATATATATATATATATATATATATATATATATATACACATACATATTTTTTTTTTTAAATACAATAGAAGGGAGTACCACCTCTAGCTGGAAGAAGGGGGACCCATAGCCTCGGAGGAAACCACGCATAACGCATTAGAGGGAATGTTTAGATCCCCTCCAATACAGTTTCTGTGTGCTTTTCTCCTACCACCCCCTTCTTTTTTTATTTTTTGTGCTTTATTATGCATTTGATGGTTACAAGATATACATGGGTTGATACAAAAATAATAATACAAAAAGGTGCTTAAAGGTTATGGATCTCTTGAAAAACATAACAATGGGAAACATTGATGAATGTCACAGACGGGTTCGATCATTGTTGCAAGTCAAACACTTCTTCGAATTCCTCTGAAGTTGGACTAGTGCCCAAGACGCAACAGGCATTTCCCCTCTGAATCGCAACACTGAGGCGCTGGAACAAGAAACTTTTTGCTCTCTGGTCTTTTGTAGCGCTGATCAATTTGTCCCCCAATTCCTTCAGGAACTTCAATGCACATTTTCCCCACGAACCGAGGGTCTCCGAGCCGATCGGAACAAAGCTGTAGCAGTGTGCTAGACCTCTGTATTTAATAATTTTCTGCGATTCCCTGAAAGAAGCAGCACCACCGCTTTCACGTGTGCTCTAGTGGAGGTAGGTACTGGCCAGTGTGGCAGCACACGTATAGTCCCATACCACTTGCTTACCATCCTTCCAAGGTAGCAAGGTGACCCCATCAGGGCGCTTCTGAGGGTCGTTAGGTCTGGATGAGTGTGGTTCTCTTTGTGCCGGGCAGCGGGCTGTGGCGAGGCTCCTCTTGATGATGTCGTTGACTTCTTCATGTCTTGCAATTTTACCCTGTGATTTACGACATACCAGACCATGACGACCATATTGGTCTGCCATATATATATATATATATATATATATATATATATATATATATATATATATATATATACATATATATATATATATATGTATATATATATATATATATATATATATATATATATATATATATATATATATATACATATATATATATATATATGTATATATATATATATATATATATATATATATATATATATATATATATATATATATATATATATATATATATATATATATATTAGCAGTACCCGGCCACGTGTTGCTGTGGCTCAGGAACGCATGTGCGTTGCTGAGCCACAGCAACCATCCCTGACCCCTAGACCACCCCACCATTCCCCCCTTACCTGTCTCCTCGGCCTCCTAACCATTCCCCACTCCATCGTCCCCTCGTCCTCTCCACCATTCCCCACCCCACCATCCCCTCTTTCTTCCCACCATGCCCCACTCCCCTTTCCCTTTGTCCTCCCCACCATTCTCCATTCCCCATCCTCTCGTCTCCACCTTCCCAAACTTCCCTGTCCCCTCGTCCTTCCCCACCATTACCCCCTCCCTTGTCCCCGCGTCACCATTCCCTTGTCATCCCCACCATTTCCCACTCCCTCGTCCGATGCATTCCCAAATGGTCTGATGTTCCCTTGAGAAAATTGTGAACATCAAGTGATCTGATGTTCCCATCACTGAAATATAAGAAAAACAGTTAAAAATGAAATGAATAAGAAAAAAATATGAAACTAAACTATAATCATGAAATGAACGGTCTGGTAAACAACACAGCTCAATTCCAATGCAATTCACACAAAATAATTAAATCAAAATTAAAATAAATCAAAATCTATGAAAATTCAATTTATCAATCTAATCAGAAACATTGCAATGGAATTGTAACATATCTAGTATAGCATGTGTGTTACTCTTATATGCAACATTTTTTTCAAAAAAAAAAATTTCAAAAAATAGTTTTACCTGTCACAGGTGTCACCTATAGTTATACTTATGAAATGAACGGTATGGTAAACAACACAGCTCAATTCCAAAACAATGACATACAAAATAATTCAATAAAAAATAAAATAAATCGAAGTCTATGAAAATAAAATTTATCAGTGCAATTGGAAACATTGAAATGGAATTCGTGACATATTTAGTATAGCTTGCATGTTGCCATTATGTGCAACAGATGGCGCTGCTTTTCAAAAAAAGCATGTTTTTACCTGTCACAGGGGTGGCATCTATATAGTAGGTATTTAGAAAGATGCGCCTATTCGAATGCAACTTTGCGTCAAAATTTCAAAGCAATTTGTGAAGAACTTTCGGAGATTACACAGTGTGTTGCTCTTACGTCCAACAGAAGGCACTGTTTAAAAAAACAAACATTTTTTTTTCATGTCACAAGTGAGGCATGTATATAGTAGATATATATATAAAAAGGCGCACCAATTGGAATGCAACGTTGTATCACAATTTAATAACAATCGGCAAAAAGGATTCAAAGATTTCCCTCACATGAAAAACACAGTTTTTCAGACAAAGCATATTTTTTTTACCGTTACAGACGTGATATCTATATAGTATGTATATATAAACCTGCTCGGATGCGAAAGGAACGTTGTGTGAAAATTTCAAAGCAATCGGTGAAGAACTTTCGCAGATTACCGATTTTGAACAAACGAACATTTCCATTTTTATTTATATAGATATATAACAGTTTTCAGTTGCATATAGTCCTGGGGACCATTCAGGCCTGTTTGCATATATATATATATATATATATATATATATATATATACATACATATATATATATATATATATATATATATATATATATATATATATATATATATATATATATATATATGACCGAAAAAGTAAGATTAATAATTCTAACACGAATTTTCTCGATCTTTCATACGTTTCTTTTCACTGTTGGTGGTAATTCAAAAATCAATTCTCCAAAATTCATTTTTATTTCTAGTCTGACGCGACACTTGAGCGCGTTTCGTAAAACTTATTACATTTTCAAAGACTTTAGTTTACACATACACAACTGAATAGAACTTACACATCTTCGATTTGTTTATATCTACATTTGAGTGAGGTGGATGGGGTGAGGTGGTATTAATAGGGTATTAAATTCCTAAACACAAGACAGAACACGAAACAATGGGTATTTGAATGGAAGTGATTGTAGAAAGCCTATTGGTCCATATTTCTTGATGCTTCTATATTGGAGCGGAGTCTTGAGGTGGGTAGAATATAGTTGTGCATTAATTGGCTGTTGATTGCTGGTGTTGACATCTTGATGTGTAGTGCCTCGCAGACGTCAAGCCGCCTGCTATCGCTGTATCTATCGATGATTTTTGTGTTGTTTACTAGGATTTCTCTGGCGATGGTTTGGTTGTGGGAAGAGATTATATGTTCCTTAATGGAGCCCTGTTGCTTATGCATAAGCAACAGGGCTTTGTGTATGTGTAAACTAAAGTCTTTGAAAATGTAATAAGTTTTACGAAACGCGCTCAAGTGTCGCGTTAGACTAGAAATAAAAATGAATTTTGGAAAAATGATTTTTGAATTACCACCAACAGTGAAAAGAAACGTACGAAAGATCGAGAAAATTCGTGTTAGAATTATTAATCTTACTTTTTCGGTCATATTTAATAATATATGTCTACAGGAAAGACTGCTACCAAAATATATATATATATATGTCGTACCTAGTAGCCAGAACGTACTTCTCGGCCTACTATGCAAGGCCCAATTTGCCTAATAAGCCAAGTTTTCATGAAATAATATATTTTCTCTAATTTTTTTCTTATGAAATGAAAAAGCTACACATTTCATTATGTATGAGGTCATTTTTTTTTAATTGGAGTTAAAATTAACGTAGATATATGACCGAACCTAACCAACCCTACCTAACCTAACCTAACCTATCCTTATAGGTTAGGTTGGGTTAGGTAGCCGAAAAAGTTAGGTTAGGTTAGGTTAGGTAGGTTAGGTAGTCGAAAAAACATTAATTCATGAAAACTTGGCTTATTAGGCAAATCGGGCCCTGCATAGTAGGCTGAGAAGTGCGTTCTGGCTACTAGGTACGATATATATATATATATATATATATATATATATATATATATATATACATTTGTATATTTTGGTAGCAGTCTTTCCTGTAGACATATATTATTAAATATGACCGAAAAAGTAAGATTAGTAATTCTAACACGAATTTTCTCATAGTTTCTTATATTTTTTTCACTGTTGATGGTAACTGAAAAAAAATCAATTCTCCAAAATTCATTTTTATTTCTAGTCTGACGCGACACATGAGCGTGTTTCGTAAAACTTATCACATTTTCAAAGACTTTAGCTTACACACACACAACTATAACTGAACAGAGCTTAAACATCTTCGATTTTATACCTGCATTTGGGTGAGGTGATATGTTAAAACAGTCTTGGATTAGGTGAAAACAAACTTTTCAACACAAGACAGAACACGAAATAATGGGTATAATATTTTGTAAGTTAAAGGGAAGAGTGGAAGTAACTGCAACGGGCCTATTGGCCCATATTTCTTGATGCTTCTATATTGGTGCGGAGTCTTGAAGTGGGTAGAATATAGTTGTGCATTAATTGGCTGTTGATTGCTGGTGTCGACTTCTTAATGTGAAGTGCCTCGCAGATATCTAGCCGCCTGCTATCGCTGTATCTATCGATGATTTCCGTGTTTTTTGTTAAGACTTCTCTGGTGATGGTCTGGTTATGGGAAGAGATTATATGTTCCTTAATGGAGCCCTGTTGCTTATGCATCGTTAATCACCTGGAAAGAGATGTTGTTGTCTTGCCTATATACTGAATTATTCTTTTCCCCAAAGATTATTAGGGAATATAAGCCTGGATACGCATATGGAAATGTCAAGACACATAAGCCTGGAAACCCATTTTGGCCAATCATTAGCCAGATACCCATACCCACGTACAAACTGGCGAAGAGACTCAACGGCTTGCTGACTCCTTATGTCCCTTGCACCTTCAGCCTGAAGTCTCCAAAGGAATTTGTTGACTTGCTGCGGGGAACACGGGCCACAGGGATAAGAGCCTTGTTGGACGTAGAATCACTGTTTACCAACGTACCTGTGGATGAAACAATCGGGATGATAGCGGACAGAGTGTATCGTGATCCGGCCTGTACTCCTCTTGACATACCAGAAAAAATTCTAAGGAAACTACTCCAAGCTTGTACTAAAGAGGCACCCTTCTTGAGCCCGGATGGGCACATGTATAAGCAAGTAGATGGGGTCGCCATGGGTTCTCCCCTAGGTGTCCTGTTTGCAAACTTCTACATGGGTACTATCGAACAAAAGGTCTTAGTCGACATGAACTTGAAACCGGCCATATACTGCAGGTATCTTGAAAACATTTTTACACAGGTACCTGATGTCAGACAATTGCAGGAGCTGAAGGAGGCATTTGAGCGGAATTCTGTGTTGCGTTTCACTTACGAGATGGAGAAGGATGGGAACCAGCCCTTTCTAGATGTAACAGTCATGGAAAGGAGCGGAGGTTTCCACACTGCAGTCTACACTAAGGAATCAAACGTAGGAATGGACCTCAATGCTAACAGTGACTGCCCAGACAGGTACAAGAGGAGTGTCGTTAACGCTTATGTCGACCGTGCTCTCAGCCACAGCTCAGGATGGAAGCAAGTCGATGAAGAACTCTGTAGGGTAAGGCAGGTCCTAGTCAACAACGGCTTCTCCAATGGTTTCGTTGAAGACATCATAAGAAGGAAGGTGAAACGCCATGCAACCTCTGAAGAGACAACTAACACAACACCTGTGCCCCCTATTAGACTATTTTAGAGGAACTTCTTTTCCACTGCTCATAAAACGGAGGAAACGGTCCTGAAAAATATTGTTAATAGAAACGGTATCCCTACAGACAAAAGTCAGAAGATACAATTGACGATCTACTATAAAACCAAGAAAACGGCCTACCAACTCATGAGAAACTCTCCAGACAAAAAGCAGAACGCTTTAAAAGAGACCAATGTCGTCTATGCCTTCAAATGCCCACTTGGGGACTGTAAGCCTCAAAGAACTCAGTATATAGGGAAGACAACAACATCTCTTTCCAGGCGATTAACGATGCATAAGCAACAGGGCTCCATTAAGGAACATATAATCTCTTCCCACAACCAGACCATCACCAGAGAAGTCTTAACAAAAAACACGGAAATCATTGATAGATACAGCGATAGCAGGCGGCTAGATATCTGCGAGCCACTTCACATTAAGAAGTCGACACCAGCAATCAACAGCCAATTAATGCACAACTATATTCTACCCACTTCAAGACTCCACACCAATATAGAAGCATCAAGAAATATGGGCCAATAGGCCCGTTACAGTTACTTCCACTCTTCCCTTTAACTTACAAAATATTATACCAATTGTTTCGTGTTCTGTCTTGTATTTAAAAGTTTTGTTCACCTCATCCAAAACTGTTGTAACATATCACCTCACCCAAATGCAGGTATAAAATCGAAGATGTTTAAGCTCTGTTCAGTTATAGTTGTGTGTGAGTAAACTAAAGTCTTTGAAAATGTGATAAGTTTTACGAAACGCGCTCAAGTGTCGCGTCAGACTAAAAACAAAAATGAATTTTGGAGAATTGATTTTTCAGTTACCATCAACAGTGAAAAAACAATATAAGAAACATTGAGAAAATTCGTGTTAGAATTACTAATCTTACTTTTTCGGTCATATTTAATAATAATATATATATATATATATATATATATATATATATATATATATATATATATATATATATATATATATATATATATATATATATATATATATATATATATATATATATATATATATATATATATATATATATATATATATATATATATATATATATATATATATATATATATATATATATGACAATGTCAGACCACGGATGAAAAATGAAACAGGAATTTCCTTAAGTACTATCGTATATTAATACATCTTCAGAAAGAGTCAAGTCTTTGACTCCTTCTGAAGATGTATTAATATACGAAAGTACTTAAGGAAATTCCTGTTTCATTTTTCCTCCGTGGTCTGACATTGTCACATTTTTAATCACGTGTTTATTTTCGTGATATACACACACACACACATATATATATATATATATATATATATATATATATATATATATATATATATATATATATATATATATATATATATCAAGAGAGATTTAGCCTGCTCCTTCCTACATCGCGTTACTTCTATACTTCTGCAACATCATGATACCACATTCAAGAATAGTATATAAGTGGAATAATAGACGTCTCTACAGGGGGTACACTACCCTACTCTCACTCTCCTCATCCCCCTCCCTCACTGTCAGTGCACCACCTCGCCGATCACTAAACGACCACTTCAAATCAACACTCTCCCCATTAGTGAATCAGCGACTTCACGCGATTCCAGCGCCATCTGCATCGTCTATATATAGTCTCACACGAACAGTTGGCCTCAGAATATTCTTGTGCTCTCAAGCTGACACTTCTATCTAAGCATACATCCTGTATATTAGTAGAGATTTCAGCCAGCTCACTATTCTCAGCATCTTTAACTAATTTTTGTCTTGCTTATTGTAGAGTAACGTAATCATTATTTTATTTTATATTGTGTTTTGTCTTTGTATATATTTTGATGCGCACTGTACATAGCCAAGGGATTATCTTTATTTTGTTTATATTTGTTTAAAGTTAATTAAAGTTCATTATTTATAAGATTTGTTTTGCATGTTTTTCCTTTTCACTTTACCACAGGAAACAACCGCCAAGCAGTCAACATTTTTTGTTTTTTTTGTTTTTGTAATGTGATTGACATTTACACCAGCCATAGAGAAGACTGCCTTAACACCTACATTTCTCGTCACATTAACGGGGGCCCGCCCCCTCCCCGCTCAGCTCGTTGTCGCCGTGTGGAGGCTTAGTGGGCGGCTGCCGGAGTGTGATGCTCCTTGGGACAGTCCTCTGTCCTTTTCTAGCCTTGTGCTCCTGCTGCCGTCCTCTCCATTTCTGCTGGGCACCTTTTCCTTTTCCTTCTGTTTCGTTTTTCTCCCCCCTCTTCTCCTATCTGCTTGCCGTTTCCTGCCGACCTTTTGCTCGTTCTGGTTCTTCCCTTGGACTTCTTCTATTTTGATGCCCAGGTGCTTGAGGAGGCATACTCTTGCACCCGTAGAACTGTAGTACCCGACGTCGAGAGCGAGGGAAACCTTTTATTGTCAATCCCCCTTTCGTCACTGAACCCGATCTCGACGGACTGTCGGTTTCTGAAGGTGGCGTTTGTGGGGCGTATACTCACGATGCACCCCTAGGAGGCCCCGGCAAGATCGGCGATAGCTTCTTGTTGGGTGTCCTGCCTCTAATTGTGGCTCCATGGTGGGTGTGGGGGCACATTCGTGAATGAATTCTTCTTTTCGTAATGATGATGACCCCTGTTTCGGCTGCTTCTGGTTTACCTTTTCAGGCTCGTGGGGTGGGCGACCAAGCCCCCGAGTCGGTCCGTGTTGGAAGACCGGGCTCTGTAGCCTCCGCTGCATTGGGCCCCGACCTTGCTCCTCCTTTGGCCTCTCTGACTCCTTCCCCTGGCTCCTCTCCCTCCTCTGTGGTTGGCTCGAGCCCCAAGCCCCCAGTGGTGACTACCTCGTCCCCTGGCGCGGCTCCTTCTCTAGTTGTAACTACTGCGCCTTTTAACCCCTCTCTCTCTGGGGGTTCTCACCGCCGTCCTCATCACGGCCGCCCTCGCTCGATTCCTTCCAGTTCTGCTACCTATCAAGCCTTGTTTGGTCCCGCTTCGTAGGCCAAATATTTTGATCTCCTCCCTCTTGATTCTGCGCCTCCTGACGATTTCTCCCTCCATCGACATCTCGTTGGTTCCGTGGATGCCTCCATAACTTTCAACCCCACTCGTCTCGGTACACGTGTCGTTGCTGCTCCTTCTCAGGATGCTGCTTCCCGCTTCGCTGCCTTATCCTGCCTTGGCGAGACCCCTGTTCGGGTCTCGAAGAATGCTCAGTTGAATGCCAGTGTTGGCACTATTTTGCTCCCGCCCCATGTTGCGACCGGTGTTCGGGACCTGCGGGACTATCACGACGATATCCGACATATCCTTGCTGCCCAGGGCCATTCTATTCTCCAGGTGGACACGTTTACTCGTCCCCCTCGTGGTAGTCGCCGTCAACCCCTCCGGGTTGTGAAGATTACCTTTGATGGTAGGACCCTTCCACCCTCTGTCATTCTTGCTGGTGCCAGGTGCTCTGTCCAGGGGTACATTCCTTCTCCTCGGCTCTGCAACAAGTGCTGGAGGTTTGGGCATGGTGCCCTCCGCTGCTCCGGGACTGTCTCTCTCTGTCCTTTGTGTGGTGGCGAAGGTCACTCTAAGTCGGAGTGCACTTCTCCCCAGGCTCGTTGCCTCAACTGCGGTGAGGCCCATCCTACCTTCTCCCGTGCGTGTGTCCATTACAAGCTTGAGGCAGCCGTCCTCAACTTAAAGCACCGGGAGCGTTTATCTTTTCCTGAGGCGAGACGCCAGGTTCGCCGGCTCCCGCCTTATGCTAATTTCTCTTATGCTCACGTGTTGCGCTCTTCCTCTCCTCGTCCTTCCCGCCTTCCTCAGACTCACAACCGTTTCCGGGCCTTGGACCTTGATGCGCCCACTGCCCCCTCCTCTGTTCCTTTGGGTTCTCTCCCGAAGGCTCCTCCTCCTGGTCCTCTGTCTGGGGTTCCCCTTCCTTCTACCCGGTCTGTCGTGTCTCCTGTGTCTTCTTCCTCGTCTCCCTCCGTTCCTCCTTCCCATCCTTCCCCTCCGTCTCTTGACTCTCCCCGCCGCCTGTCGGTGCGGGCTGATGTCCATCGCTCTCCAAACGGCCGTCATGTGTGCTCTCGTTCAGCTTCTCCTGTTGAGACGCTAGAATCCGTTGCCCAGTACGTGGTTGCTGGGACACCTGTCTCTTTACGTCAGAAGCGTAAACCTGGCTCCTCTCCTTCCTCCTCCCCGGCGGGTAAGAAGGTTTCGCTTTTTTCCTCGGCCCCTACTTCTGCCTCTCTCGCTCCTTCCCCTCCCATTTCGGTGGTTGCGCCACCTGTTCCTGCTATGGAGGTTTCTTTAGCCCCCACTTCCCTCTCAGTTGCTGCCCTTGCTAAGGTACGCTCCCCTCTTTCTACCCTTCCTCTTCCTGCTGCTGTCCTTGCCTGCTCCTCTCCGTTGTCTCCTCCTCTTCCTCCTCCTCCTCCTCCTCCTCCTCCTCCTCCTCCTCCGGACCCCGCCCGCCCACCTCTGATCTGTTCTCCCGTTTCCTTCCCTCCGTCTTTGCTCAGTTTACCCATGCCCCCTAACCCTGACTTTGCTGACCCTGATCCCGACCCTGATATTCTTTAACGTGCTCTGTTGCTCTTTCGCCTTTGTTTCTTCCTTGTTCTCTGTTTTTGTCCTTTCTCTTCTCGTCGTTGTCCATTCTTCAATGGAACGTTCGAGGTTATTACCCCAATTTCCTCGAACTCCAACTTCTGATTTCGCGGTTTTCGCCCCTTTGTGTCTGTCTCCAGGAGCCGATGCTTGGTGCTCGTCCTGGTCGTTTTCGTGGCTATTCCTTTCTCTCCCCCCCCCCAGCTGTTGCTGGGGCTTCTAATTCTTCTGCTCTTTTAATTCGTGCTGATGTTCCCTTTGTTCCTTTACTTTTTCCTTCCCCTCTCCATTGTTCTGCTGCTCGTGTCTTTGTGCGGAAATGGTACACTGTTTGTTCCATTTATCTCCTCCCGAGTGTCCCGCTTTCTCTTCCTGATTTGAAACACCTCCTAGACTCCTTGACGGATCCTGTGCTCCTGCTGGGTGAATTCAATTGGCGTCATTCTCTTTGGGGTGACGTTCTGACGAATACCCGGGGTCGCCTTCTTGAGCCGTTTCTCCTCTCTTCTTCCCTGTCTCTTCTGAATTCTGGTGAGCCCACTCATTTGGACTCTCGGACTCGCACCCTTTTTTGTCTTGATCTTTCTCTCTGCTCTTCTTCTCTTTACTTAGATTTCACGCGGCAGGTTCTTGATGACCTCCATGGAAGTGATCATTTCCCCATCCTTGTTTCCTTTTTCTCTTTTCGCCCTTCCCTCTCTTTCCCTATGTGGCAGTTTGCTAAGGCGGACTGGACCCTATTTTCCCTCAGTGCTACTCTCTCTGACCTCTCCCTTCTGCCTCTCTCTCGCGCTCTCCTCCTTTTTCATGACACTGTCTTCAACGCTGCCCTCCGCTCTATCCCTCGCTCTTCCTCCCGGGGTCCACGAAAGTGCGTTCCCTGGTGGAATGCGGACTGTGCTCGGGCTGTCCGCTGTAAGCGTGCAGCCTGGAAGAGGCACCGCCATAGGCAGACGACCGATTCTTTTCTTTTCTTTCGGAAAGCGAGTGCGGTGGCCCGTAGGGCCATCCGTACGGCTAAACGTGAATGTTGGGCATCTTATGTCTCAACAATTACGTCCGAAACTCCTCTGGCCCAGATCTGGAAGCGTATCCGCAAGATAGCGGGTAAATTCGTTCCCGATGTTCCACCGGTCCTTCACCTCCATGATACTCTTGTGGCGGTTCCGTTGCAGGTCGCTTCCGTACTGGGTTTCCACTTTTCTTCTGTTAGCTCTGGTCTTCATCTTCCCCAATCTTTTCTTCTTCGTAAACCTGTCCTTGAGTCTCGTCCTTTAGATTTCTGCACTCGTCTTCAACTTCCCTATAATGATCCCTTCTCTCTCTGAACTTCGTTCTGCCCTGGCCCTCTGCGGTTCTACGGTGGCGGGCTCCGATGGTATTCATTATGAGATGCTTCGCCATCTCCCTCCGTGCACGTCTCAGTATTTACTGAGTCTGTATAATCGGATCTGGGAGTCGTCGTCAGTCCCTGAGGACTGACTCGATGCCGTTGTCCTCCCTGTTCGCAAACCGGGGTCTCTGGGTACTTCCCCTAAGGACTTTCGCCCTATTGCTCTCACAAGTTGTGTCTGCAAATTCTTTGAACGTATGGTTAACGTTCGTCTGATGTGGTTCCTGGAACACCATCACCTCCTCTCCCCTTCTCAATTTGGTTTCCGCAAGTGCCGCAGCACGACAGATGTCCTGGTGAACTTGGAGGTCTATGTTCGTACTGCTTTTGCTGCGAAGACCTCCGTTGTTGCCGTCCTTTTTGACCTGGAAAAGGCTTACGACACCACTTGGCGATATCATATTCTATCTCAACTTCATTCTTTTGGCCTTCGTGGTCATCTCCCTCTCTTTCTCCGCAGCTTCCTCTCCTGTCGTTCCTTTCGGGTGCGCCTTGGTACCGTGCTCTCTGCCTCTTTTCAGCAATACGAAGGTGTGACCCAGGGTAGTGTTCTGAGCACTACTCTTTTTCTGGTTGCCCTCAATGGTCTTCTTTCTTCTCTTCCTTCTGGTGTCTTCTCCGCTCTCTATGTCGATGATCTTACCCTTTCTTGTCAGGGTGATGATTCGCCTCTCCTTCAGCGCCAGCTTCAACTTGCAATTGATGCCGTGTCGTCTTGGGCCACCGATCATGGCTTCAAGTTCTCTACTTCTAAGACTTGTGCCATGACTTTTACGCGGAAACGGGTTGTTCTTCGTCCCTCTTTGTCACTTTATGGTCATCTCCTTGAATACAAAGATTCCGCAAAGCTTTTGGGGTTATTCCTTGACACTCGTTTGTCTTGGTCTCCCCATATCTCTTACCTTCGTGTTGAGTGCTCTAAGGCCCTTACCCTCCTTCGGGTCTTGTCCCATACTTCTTGGGGAGCAGATAGGCGCACTCTCCTTGCTTTACATTCCTCTCTTGTCCTGTCTAAGCTCGATTATGGTTGCCCTGCTTACTCGTCTGCTTCTCCTTCTACTCTTCGCCGTCTTGATGCTTTGCACCATACTGGGTTGCGCCTCAGTTCTGGTGCCTTTCGTTCGACTCCCGTCCTTAGCTTGAATGTTGACACTGGCTTCCTGTCTCTCCAGGACCGCCGTGATCACTACTGTCTTCGCTATCTTGCGTGGTCCTTACAACATCCTTCCTCTCGCCTCTGTCGTGCTTTAACTTTTACCCCTCCTGCAGTTCCTGTTCCTCTTCACCAGCTCCCTCTTTCTGTCCGGTTATCTCGCCTCCAGGATTCTCTTTCCGTTCGTATTTCTAATGTTTCTCCTCGTGTTGTTCGTTCTTTGCCCCCGTGGAGAGTCCCTCTTCCGCGGTTTTGTACTTCCTTGACCCGTATCACTAAAGCTTTTACCCCTCCTACGGTTCTAAAACGCCTTTTCCTTGAGCACTTTTCTTCTCACTCCCGCTCCGTTTCTGTCTTCACCGATGGGTCTAAGTCGGTGGACGGTGTTGGCTACTCTGTTGTTTTTCCTGAGCGCACTTATATGTGTCGCTTACCTTCGGAGACTAGCATCTTTACAGCGGAACTTTATGCTATTCTCTATGCTCTTCGTCTCCTGCTTTCTCGTTGTCAGTCTTCCTTTGTAGTTGTTGTTGACTCTCGTAGTGCCCTCATAGCTCTCGGGTCCTTTAATCCGGTTCATCCAGTAGTTGTCGAGATCCAGCATTGGCTGTTTCTTGTTCACAGTAAATTTAAGTCGGTTGAGTTTTGTTGGGTTCCCAGCCATATTGGTGTGTCTTTAAATGAGCGTGCGGATGCTGCCACCAAGGAAGCTGTCCGCTCTTGTCCCATCTCTCGTAAAGGCGTTCCGTATTCCGACTTTTACCCGGTTATCCATTCCTCAGTCCTTACCCGTTGGCAGGCTTCTTGGTTGTCTCTTACTGGTAACAAGCTACGTACTCTTAAATGTTGTGTTTCCTCGTGGCCGTCCTCCTTCCACCGTAACCGGCGGTGGGAAACTGCTCTGGCGAGATTGCGTATTGGCCATACTCGCTTAACCCATGGTCACTTGATGGAGCGCCGCCCTGCTCCTTATTGTCCTAGTTGCATTGTCCCTCTTACGATCGTGCATGTCCTTCTTGAATGTCCTGACTTCCAGGACGAGCGTGTGTCCTGCTTTCCGACCGCCCCTCGCGGTCACCTGTCCCTCAATAGAATTCTTGGTGACTCAGATACTTTTGATATCGTTCGCCTTATGCGTTTTTGTTCTCGTATTGGCATCCTTGGTGATATTTAGCGCCCTCAGATTATTTTGCGCATTTGATGGTGCTACATAGCCTTCCCGGTTTGGTGCCTTCTTTTGATAATTACTTACTTACTTACTAACGGGGGCCCGTCCCGGAGTTGTCTTCACAATAAGGTTTGTCTTGGAAGAACTACTCAGGTACTGATACTAGACCAATCATTTCAATTTGTGGTAAGTATACTTGGCTTTGTTACACGTTGCTTTTTCAATAACTTCACAACTTTCAATAATTTTATGGTGCTGTGTATTTTGTGCTTTCCAAGTGTAACATTTCATGAGTGTTGGATGACTGTGGATTACGTGGTGTCTAGTGGCCACAGTCATTCTCTTAATTGGTTATTCATCCATCGGTGTTATTACTCGTGTATTCCACCTTATTCTCGTCCCTAGAATATTTCTCATTTACGGCAGATCACCACTTTAGTACCCCTGGTACTTAGGTTTGTCTTCGGGACACGTACCCTATCTTCTGTAATCCGACCGAAGGAGGATGTAAAGGGCCATAGTTCCTCTCACACGGACTACGCTGTTTAGTTGGGACCTCAACAGCAGTTCTCGTCACCAGTTGAAACTCGCACCCCTACGTGTTGGTCAGAGATTATGATACTTACACAGGTAGGGAATTGGCATTATTTTCCAGAGCACAAAGAATGCTAATTCTGTAAGTGTCATCTAGTTAAGTAGGAAACCCCTTGCTTCTGTCCTATAGAGACCTGGAATGGTATCCCTACGTTTTTGGACTACCTCTCACTTTTGAAACTATCAAAGTTTCCTCTATTTAAGTAGAATTTTCTTGCCCTTATTCTCGTATATAGAGTGCCGGGTACAAGATTTCCCAGCATTTTGATTATTTAATCACTTAACATCTAATATTAACGTTAATTGTTTTCACATTAACGATTGAATTCCCACAGGATAGTCACCAGTTGCCACATCATCCTCTTACTGACACTTATAATACCACAGGTATATTCTCTGTAGATCTGTTTGATATCTCAAAATGTTTCGTTTCTCAGCATTTCGTAGTGATCCAGCAAATGAAGTAGGGAACTTAGTTAGTGCCAAGAAGACAGAATTACAAACTCTAGCACATGAGTAACACCTAGATGTTCTCCATGGAACCACCAAAAGTGACTTGCATAACCTTATCCTTGACCTCCTCTTAGATCATGGAAGTATAGACTCTGATTCTCACGAAAACTATTCCATTACAGACCGGCATACTATAGCAGCTATGAAGTTAAAGTTAGAACTAGCGAAAGAACAACGACAACTTGCCACCTTAGAGCGTGAACGCCAGAAAGAAGCTCTTCAATTAAAGGAAAGCGTGGCTGCCCTTGAGCGTGAACGCCAGAAAGTAGCTCAACAATTAAAAGAAAGCGAGGCTGCCCTTGAGCGTGAACGCCAGAAAGAAGCTCAACAATTCAAGGAATGCGAGGCTGCCCTAAAGGAACGCGAGGCTGCCCTTGAGAGTGAACGTCAGACAGAAGCTCTACAATTCAAGGAACGCGAGGCTACCAGGAATAAAGAAGAACTAGAGTTCGAATACGCCCTTGCGAAGAAAAAGGCCGAATTTCAACTAGTAGCCACAGAAAAACAAGCTGACATCATTATAGAACAGAAAAGAAAGGAAGTGGAATTGGAAACGACACGCCAACCACAAACAGCCAGTCCTCCAGTAAGCTTTAGCATCTCCCAGGCAAGTAAGTTTATGCCACCATTCGTTGAAACAGAGATAGATGTATTTTTTACTAATTTTGAGGCCCTAGCTAAAAAACTTAGCTGGCCTGAAGATCAGTGGTCTATACTTCTCATAGTGCATCTCACAGGTAGAGCTGCGGTTACTCTCAGTACCTTAGCGTGTGAGAATGACTACCAGATCTTAAAGCAAGCCGTTCTAGACGCCTACCTTCTCTCCACCGAAAGCTACAGACGAAAATTATGTGATTATCTAAAGGCAAGTGACACCACCTATTTAGAATTTGCCAATACTAAGAAAAGATATATCATGAAATGGCTGGAAGCAGCCCATATTTCTACATTTTCAGACCTCGTCAACCTCATTCTAGTCGAGGAATTCTTTCGACGTGTTCCTGCTTCCATCCGTCTTCACTTGGCAGACAAAGAGGAAACCGACCTCATCAGATGTGTGAAGTCGGCTGACACCTACAGTCTTATACACAGTTTAACAGCTGACACATCTTCCAGTAAGAAGTCTTGGTCTAATTATGGCAAAGTGAGTACCAATCAAGCAAACTCTCAATTATATTGTAGGTATTGCAAGCTCTATGGTCATACCATAGATGAATATGGAAAAGCCCAATACAAAGGCTATAGTGAAACTCCTAAACCCAAACCAACTCCTCCTAAGTCCGGTAAGCCTGTGATGAATATTAGTGTTCCTGTTAATGATCTCTCTCTCTTCAGCAAACATCTATACCCTGGAACTGTCTTTGCCAACAGTACAGATTCAGAGGGATGTTTCAAAGTGAAGATCTTGAGGGACACAGCTGCTCTTCAGTCTATAATTTTGAAATCGGCTGTGCCTAACATCACCTACACCGAGGAGACGGTCCTTATCACTGACCTCACTGCTACCACTCCGTATCCATTCGCCAGAGTCCACCTGGATTGTCCTTTTGTACAAGGTGAAGTCCAAGTCGCCATCCGGGAAAAGCCTTTTTCCATGTCAGGGGTACAACTTCTCCTGGGCAACGACTTGACCGAGGATCTACAACCTTCCAACTTGATCCTCATGGACAAACCCCAGGTATGTGACTCTGTCGTGGAACACCCCATCCTGAAGTATATTCCAGCAGAGGTCCAAGAAAGTGATGAAGTCTCTCCGGTTTTGGTGACAACCCATGCGCAAGCTGCACGTCCGCAAACAGGTGACTCTACTTCAACAGCTGTCTCTCAAGACCACCAGAATCTGCCATCGAATCTCACTATGCTGGAGTTCCGTAAGTTGCAGAGGGAGGATCCCTCATTAACACCATTATTCTTCCATGTGAACAAGCCTGAATGGTTCCCAGGCATATATGCAACTGAAAACTCACACCCCAGAAGTGACTCGAACCCATACTTTTAGGAGCACTCTGCAGCTGGTGTACAGGACCCCTTAACCTCTCGACCATCACGACCGGACAAAAGATGATGGTAGCCGAGGCTAATTCCCCATCATCCCGCCGGCACTCTGATGGTAATCTTGGGCATGGTATTTTATCAAATCACCTCATTCTTTGGGGCACACGTGAGGAAAGCAAAAACGAACAAGCCTGAATGGTTCCCAAGCCAATATGCAACTGAAAACTCTACTCTCCAGAAGTTACTCGAACCCAGTCAGCCAGGGCACTATGCAACTGGCATACTTAGTACCTTAACCACTTGACCAACCATGACCCGTACAAAAGACATTGATAGTCGAGGCTTTATCCCCATCGTCCCGACGGCAGTTGGTGGTAAGCTTGGGAATAGTTATTTCATCGAATCACCTCACTTTGTGGGGCCACATGAGGAACACAAATGCGAACAAGCTTGAATGGTCCCACAAGTCAATATGCAACTGAAAACTCCACACCCCAGAAGTCCCGATGGCACTTGGTAGTAAGCTTGGGCATGCATGATCAAAGTAAATTCAGTAGAATTTATGGTTGCAATTCTTATCCATGTTGTAGCTCAGTTGATTAAGGCAGCATGTCGAATGCTCTCGGACATAGATTCGAATCCTCATCACGGCCCTTATGGATTTGTTTATTGGGCATAGTTATTTCATCGAATCTCCTAACTTTGTGGGACCACGTGAGCAACACAAATGTGAACAAGCCTGAATGGTTCCAAGCCAATATGTAATTGAAAACTCCACACCCCCAGAAGTGACTCAAACCCAGACAGCAAGGTGGTACTATGCAACTGGCGTACCTGGTACCTTAATCACTTGACCATCCGTGACCGTACAAAAGACATTGTTAGCCGAGGCTATATCCCCATCGTCCCGACGGCAGATGGTAGTAAGCTTGGGAATAGTTATTTCATCGAATCACCTCACTTTGTGGGGCCACATGAGGAACACAAATTCGAACAAGCTTGAATGGTCCCACAAGTCAATATGCAACTGAAAACTCCACACCCCAGAAGTGAATTGAACCCAGACAGCCAAGGGGCACTATGCAACTGGCGTACCGGGTACCTTAATCACTTGACCAACCATGACCGTACAAAAGACATTGGTAACCGAGGCTATATTCCGATCATCCCGACGGCACTTGGTGGTAAGCTTGGGCATAGTTATTTCATCAGATTACCTCACTTTGTGGGGCCAAGTGAGCAACACAAATGCGAACTAGCCTGAATAGTCCCCAAGCCAATATGCAACTGAAACCTCCACACCCCACAAGTAAATCGAACCCAGAGCTAGGAACACTATACAACTAGCGTACCTGGTACCTTAACCCTTAACCACTTGACCAACCGTGACCATACAAAAGACACTGGTAGCCAAGGCAACCCGATACGTTATTCTGGGTACATTTCTGGGTGAATTGGTCCCAGGGCTGTCTTCTTAGCTGAAGTGTTCCTGGTTAGTTTTAGCAGTCCCCTCTATCACTCAGGTGAGCTGAGTCATTGACGGGCCCTGGGTGGGTGTGGCGTGGGAAGGTGGACATGAAGGTGACTGCAGATTGTGTTTAGCAATCCCTTGTACTAATCACATATATGAGTACTTGTGTCTCTATCCCTTTTGGGAGGAACCTGAATGCCTGTTGTGACCTGTGCCATGTCTAGATGACTAGAGGGTGTCATGTCTAGGTGATACTGCATTGGAATTGAGCTGTGTTGTTTTCCATACCGTTCATTTCGTGAGTAGAAGTATAAATGCCACATCTGTGACAGGTAAAAACATGCTTTTTTTGGTAAACAGTGCCACCTGTTGCACTTAAGAGCAACACATGCTATACTAAATATGTTATGATTCCATTTCAATGTTTCCGATTTCATTGACAAATAGAATTTTCATAGATTTCGATTTATTTTCATTTTGACTTCATTATTTTGTGTGACATTGCGTTGGAATTGAGCTGTGTTGTTTACCATACCGTTCATTTTGTGAGTACAAGTATAAATGCCACACCTGTGACAGGAAAAAACATGCTTTTTTTGTTTAAACAATGCCAACTGTTGCATGTAAAAGCAACACATGCTTTACAAAATATGTTACAATTCCATTTCAATGTTTCCTATTTCATTGATAAATTGATTTTTTATAAATTTGAATTTTTTTCATTTTGATTTAATTATATTGTTTGACACTGCTTTGGATCTGAGCTGTGTTGTTCACCGTACCATTTATTTCGTGAGTATATTTTATTTTTGCTTCATTTTTTCATTTGGATTTTTTTTACTGTTTTTCGTATATTTCAATGTTGGGAACATCAGATCATTTGATGTTCCCAATTTTCTAATGAGAACATCAGATCATTTAAGAATGCAGCAAACGAGGGACTCGGGAACTGCAGGGAGGACGAGGGGGCGGGGGAGTTGGTGATAATGGGGATAAGGGCACAGAGGAATGGAGAATGGGGGGAAGGATAAGGGGACAGGGGAATGGGGGATGGTGGGGAGGACAAAGGCACAGGGAAGGGAGGAAGGGTATGGGGACGGGGGAATAGTTGGGAGGACGAAGGGACGGGGATGGGGGAAATGGTGGGTAGGACTCGGGAACAGGGAAGGTTGCTGTGGTTAAGCAATGCACATGCATTGCTGAGCCACAGCAAGACGTGGCCGGGTACAGCTAGTTGAACTAATAAAAAAAAATAGGGTTAATAGGAGAAGAAAATATTAGAGTGCCCAGTGAGAATCCACAAGTACTTCTCTGAATACTCCTTATTTTCTTCTTCGAGGTTTTAGGTCCCTCCAATTGCAGCAGAGGTGCAAATTTGTGTGTGTGTGTGTGTGTGTGTGTGTGTGTGTTTATATATATATATATATATATATATATATATATATATATATATATATATATATATATATATATATATATATATATATATATGTATATATATGTATATATATGTGTGTGTATATATATATATATATATATATATATATATATATATATATATATATATATATATATATATATATATATATATATATATATATATATATAAACACACACACACACACACAAATGTTGAGTGGTGTGTATATATATATATATATATATATATATATATATATATATATATATATATATATATATATATATATATATATATATATATATATATATATATATATATGTCGTACCTAATAGCCAGAACGCACTTCTCAGCCTACTATTCAAGGCCCGATTTGCCTAATAAGCCAAGTTTTCATGAATTAATGTTTTTTCCTCTACCTAACCTACCTAACCTAACCTAACCTAGCTTTTTTTGGCTACCTAACCTAACCTTACCTATAAATATAAGTTAGGTTAGGTTAGGTAGGGTTGGTTAGGTTCGGTCATATATCTACGTTAATTTTAACTCCAATAAAAAAAATTGACCTCATACATAGAGAAAAGGGTTGCTTTATCATTTCATAAGAAAAAAATTATAGTAAATATATTAATTCAGGAAAACTTGGCTTATTAGGCAAATCGGGCCTTGAATAGTAGGCTGAGAAGTGAGTTCTGGCTACTAGGTACGACATATATATATATATATATATATATATATATATATATATATATATATATATATATATATATATATATATATATATATATATATAGTGACGGTGTTCCCCCCCTTATATTTCTCCCACGCCTGCAGTAAGAGTCATGTCCACTTTACCCAAGCATTCTCTACGTCGCAGGCATCAGTTTGGTATATGTGGGAGAATGTAGTGTTCTCGGAGTGCCGAAAAATTTATCAAAGAAGAGTATTTTGGGCTGTGGTTTAGGCCCTTTAGGAAGCCAATATGGCGCTGGCTCTCCTGTTTTCCCGCCAAAACTGTGTGACGTCAGTGACACCAGATTGGTCACCGACAGCGACGTGGCACAGGGAGCCAATGAAAACCTCCCGTGGCGAATATGACGTCACGAAGGAAAGGGGGTCTGGTCAGAGCGCCACGGCGGCGCCATCAGTCTAAGACAGCACGTCAAGGAGGTCGGACGTGCGCTGGGGGGTCCTGTCAGTTGGACAGTTTACCCCGTCTCCGGAGGACTTACGCATCACCCGTGGTCTGCCAACACCTGTGGGGTCTTCCTTCTTTCATGTGTTGAACCGAAGAAGGAATTGACGGGATATTGAGCATGGATAAGGTCGCCAATGTCGGGGTTTACTCGGGTGAGCAACAGTATACTCAAGGTCACTCACTGTAGCCCTGCGGGTCTTCACTCTATCCTCGCGGCGCCACTGTACGCCAGGAGAGTATCCCAGTCAATCCCAACCGGCCTCTGATCGAGAAGAAGTGGGAACACAACTTGTTCACTTAACTGTTGTATGCCCGCCCCGTCATAGGGCTCTACTACTATCCACAAGGTCGCCAACTGGTGTTTTCGGTGTCCAGTAACACGTCAGTGGTTTTGTTGAATTGTGGTAACAGTGGCAAGAACACACTCAATATGTCTGATATCAGGCAGGTATTTACTTCTATCACTCTCTGCTTTCAGGTATTACATAGCCACAAGAAATATGGAGGGGATGATGGAAACACCGATGTACTTTGTATTTTACTTAAAACTCATTCAAAGACATCACAAGATTATATCAATAAGCAAACAGCTGTTTCAGGCGGGAGTTGCTTGTTCCCACATATAATATGAACTCACTAAGCTGGCAATGCTCCCCCTCTCGTCAATGTCAAAATCAGCTGGGCGACTCCCCCCGCGCGAATGTTTATTGCTTGTTTCCCTGGCGTCACGCGCTCTGTTTCTTTAAGTTCTCAAAGATCACTAGAAGTTCGAACACACAGTATTGCGACAATAGCACGTAAACACTTAGCTACACTGATCTTGTGCTCAATCAAACATTTCTATATTAAAGGTGACAATAGTTCACTGTCATGGTATTACACACTGCCCTTCATTTAATGATAACGGATGCAGGTATATATCACTGGAGTTCTCAGTAATTCCTCTCGTGGGCGATAACACAATTAATCACTGCACACATGAATGATTATTCAATACACGAGCATAGACATATATATATATATATGGATGAGTCATAGACATTAATAATGATAATAACATAGTTACTGGGCACATAGCCTAACTCCAAACACTGACATAATTATATATATATATATTCTCTCACTATATGATGATATTAAAGTTTCATTAAAGACAATATCTACACAGTAAATTCATCAATTACTCCGGGTGCCTGTACACACCAATAATAATCATAAATATCGTGAGTACTTTATGTAGCCCCACTGCACACTTGTGCCTTACTGTGACATAGGTGAGCCTTGCTCACGACATACAAAATACTCTGGCTAAATAATATAGCTGACTAAAGGGGAATTTGGGAGGGAAACTAGAATCACCTACTTCCACCTATCCTCCGATGAGAGTTGAGTTGTAGCTTCTGGTCCTGGCTCCTGCCTCGTGTAGGGAACGCCCCCACACACACACTGTCGTGTCCTCCAGGAACTCAATCAACGTCCCACCGTAAGCGCGTCGTCTCCGTGCCTTTTCACTGCAGGTCCGTGCTCCTCCTCGACTTCTTGTAGGGTTGGAGTCGGTCTCCCTGCCGTCGACTTCTCCTCCCAGCTACGGCTGCCCGCCTACGTCTCGGCTGCAGTCGTTCGGATTCCCGAATAGTTTTCTTCTTCCTCTGCTTCTCAGTAGCTCGGTTCAGCCACTACGCCGTCACAAACGGGTGAACTGCTTCAGACGTCGCATACGTCACTACACAGACTTCACTTCTTCTTGCACAGTACCTGTCCTGGAGCACTTGTTGCTCAATATCCCGTCGATTCCCTCTCTGGTCCAACACATGAACGAAGGAAGACCTCACAGAGTACTGGCAGACTTCGGGTGACGCGTAAAATCCACGGGAGCGGGAAACAACTGTCAAACTGACAGGACCAATCTTCGCACGTCCAACCACCTTGACGTGTCGTGTCAGACTGATTCCCTCACGGAGGATTGGCTCATCCACTACGTCATCACTGTGGAGCTATCAGCCGTCGCATACGTCGCTGCCTAGACTCCACTCTTGCACAACACCTGTTCCTGGAGCACTTGTTGCTCAATTTCCCGTCAATTCCTTCTTTGGTTCAACACATGAACGAAGGAAGACCCCACAATATATATATACACACACACACACACACACACACACACACACACACACACACGCGCGCGTGCGCGGGAGACGGTAGGAGACACACGCGATTAGTGAGGTCCGCGGAAATTCGTCAATTTCTCGGGACATTGAAGGAGTATAGAGGCTAGATCATAGTATTTGGCCTCTCGCAGTGTGTAGCTAGCAGGGTGCAACATAGCATAGTCATATCGCTAGCGATAGTGCGAAGATTTGGCGAAGAAACCGAAAGTGGACTAGGGCATCACCGGTGCATGTAAGTGTGTGACCTGACCGGGTGGGACGACCCGCCGTGGAACTACCTGATTGTGGTGTTGAGTGGTGACTGTGATCAGTGGTACAGTGAATTAGTGAACTGTCACATAACGATACAGTGACTGGCTCCAGAGCTTTGTGTAGACAGAGAAGAACCGACCTCATCAATCTACCAGCACTTAGTGAATCACCTAGTGGGAGACAACGACGGATAACCATTGTCATCATACATCGCCCTTACTCATCTGGTTGTGTGAGCGGGAGGCAGACTGGTATGTACCCCTCTCTGGTCAATTAATCAGGTGTACAGATTGAGGTAAAAGATTATCAAATTCTCGTTCAGGATATCATATATATTTAAAAATCTCAGAGTGGCTCATTTAGGCAGAGGTAACGCATAAGGGATATCTTGACACATACAAGCACGCCCGCCCTAGTACGTATACACGCGCACAAGTGTGCACACGCTAAAACAGACACACACACACGTGCGCATACATACACACACACACAATTGTTCAGTCAGGGGAAAAGGCGTTAACACCTGGGATAGGACCTTACTAACCCCCACCCCTCTTGACCCCACCATCTGACCTGACCTGACTTAGTCACCATCTCCACCCCCCCCCACCCCCAGTCCCCCGCATCGCCCATACACACACTCTTCCCCTCCCCACTCTCCCTCTCTCCCACTCCCTCTCTCCCACTCCCACTATCTCTCTCCTGCTCTCTCTCTCCTGCTCTCTCTCTCCTGCTCTCTCTCTCTCTCTCTCTCTCTCTCTCTCTCTCTCTCTCTCTCTCTCTCTCTCTCTCTCTCTCTCTCTCTCTCTCTCTCTCCCTCCCTCCCTCCCCCTCTCCCTCCATCTCTTTCCTTCCCCCTCCCTCCCCCTCTCCCTCCCTCTCTTTCCTTTCCCCTCCCTCTCTGCCCACACACACACACACACACACCTCCCCCCCCTCTCTCCCTCACCCACTCTCTCCCTCACCCGCTCTCTCCCTCACCCGCTCTCTCCCTCTCTCCACTCTCTCCCTCTCCATCTCTCTCCCTCTCCTCTCTCTCCCTCCCGCCTCTCTCTCCATCTCCTCCCCCCCTCCCCTTCTACTTTCTTCTCACTTCAGTGGAAGGGTCGTATCCCCCCCCCACCCACCCATTTATCCCTCCCTTTATCACTCCCTTTCTCTCTCTCTCTTTCTCTCTCTCTTCCTCTCTCTCTCTCTCTCCCTCCCCCATCCCAACAGGGTCAAGCATGGCAGCCAGAGGTCCCAGGGGAAAAGGAAAGAGCCAAGGTGACGAGATGAAGGAAATGTTCGCCCAGTTTCTGGAGGACATCAAGAGTGAGATGCAAGAAATGATGCAGGAAATGAAGAACGAAGTAAGCAACCTGAAAAGAGAGCTGACAGCAGCAAAGGAGGAGATTAGAGCCCTCAAAGAGAATGGTATCGAGGCTGAGAATCAGAAAACCACCCAGGGAGAAGGTGGTAATAGTTTTCTGGATGAGAATGCCACAATAAAAGCAACATTTGCGGAAATACTAAAAAAAATGACTCTGAAGTAATGACTGCAGTGATGGAGGTGGCCATGAAAGCAGCCACCTCGCAGGAGGCGGCACGCTCCACTAGCCAACTGCTGGAAAGGAACAGATCAGTGGTTGCTGTGGGTATTAAGGAGCAGGAAGGATCTAATAGGACAGAGTGGAATGACAAGGACAAAGCAGCAGTGAATGAAGTACTAAAGGCACTAGACATGGAAGGGGCTGAGCATAGCATTGAGAAGGTTTTCAGGCTAGGCTGGTACAACAAAGACCGAGACCGAATGATAAAGATAGTGTTTGCAAACGAGAACACAAAGGAGAAGATCCTATCAAGGAAGAGCTCCCTGAAAAACGTGGGCAAATTAATAAATGTATTCATCCAGCGAGACATGACAAGGGAGGAGAGAGCCATGGCGGCAGAAGCAAGGAAGAGGCGCAGGGCGAGAGGGGAAAACGAGGAAGTCACAGCTCCCAACACAACACCCCCAGAGGCGAGGGGGGAACCCACAACCAGCTACCCAGTAACACCAGAAGGGAGGACAACCCCGCCTCCCTCCTCTGCATAGAAAATCCCCCTACCCCAAACCCTCCCTGCCCCCACTCAAATGTTCAGCCAAATCTCCCTCCCCCCACACCCAATCCCCACCCTTCTACCCCTCCCCTCCTCCCGAGTCCTCCCTCCCCCCCTTTCCTTCCCGTCCTCCCTCCCCTTTCACCCCATACCCTCCCAGTCCCTCCCCCTTCACTGGATCCCCCGCCCCTCATCCCAGTATCCTCTGAGACCCTGTTATCCACCTCAAAGGTCCTCACACCCATGGAACAGCCTCCCCCACCAGCAGAACACTCACCAAGGAGGCGATTTGAGAAGGGACAGAAGAAAGTGAGCCTCAAAGCGATGTACACTAACATAGATGGAATTACAAATAAAGCAAATGAGCTTGGAGAACTGGTACTAGAGGAAAACCCAGACATAATAGCCCTCACAGAAACAAAGATCACGAAAACGATAACAAATGCAGTGTTCCCACAGGACTATTATGTTATGAGGAAAGAGAGGGAAGGAAGAGGTGGGGGTGGTGTAGCTCTGCTGGTAAGAAAAGGCTGGGATTTTGAGGAGATGGATATTCAGGGCTGTGAAGGTTTCAGTGACTACATAGCAGGTACTGTAACAAATGGAGGGAAAAAAATTATAGTCGCAGTCATATATAATCCACCACCAAATGACAGAAGACCTAGACAGGAATATGATAGAAACAACATGGCCACCATTAACATAATAGAATGAGCAGCTTCTGTTGCTAGCAGGAATGGATCTGGACTACTAATTATGGGAGACTTCAACCATGGGAAGATAGATTGGAAGAACAGAGACCCGCATGGAGGACCAGAAACTTGGAGAGCTAAGCTGCTGGACGTGGCAACAAGAAACTTTCTAAGCCAGCACACCAAAGAACCAACAAGAATGAGAGGAGAAGATGAACCAGCAATGCTTGATTTGATATTTACCCTAAATGAATGGGATATAAGGGAAGTTAAGATGGAAGCGCCCTTGGGAATGAGTGACCACAGTGTATTGAACTTTGAGTACCTGGTAGAGCTAGGACTTATCTCCCCCCAAAAAGAACTAGGAATCAAAAGGCTGGCATACCGAAAGGGGAATTATGAACAGATGAGAAGTTTCCTAAGTGAAATACCTTGGGACACAGACCTCAGAGACAAGTCTGTACAGGGTATGATGGACTATGTTACCCAAAAGTGTCAGGAGGCAGTAAACAGGTTCATCCCGGCCCAAAGGGAAAAATCCGAGAAGCAACAGAAGAATCCATGGTATAATAGGGCATGTATGGAAGCGAAGAAACTGAACAAAAAGGCGTGGAGGAACTTCCGGAATAACAGAACACCAGAAAGCAGAGAGAGATACCAGAGAACCAGGAATGAGTACGTCAGGGTGAGAAGAGAAGCAGAGAAAAATTTTGAAAATGATATAGCAAACAAAGCCAAGATCGAACCAAAGCTACTCCAATGTCACATCAGAAGGAAAACAACAGTGAAAGAACAGGTATTGAAACTTAGAACAGGCGAGGACAGGTATACAGAGAATGACAGAGAGGTGTGTGAGGAACTCAACAAGAGGTTCCAGGAGGTCTTCACAATAGAACAGGGTGAGGTCACTGTGCTAGGAGAAAGGGAGGTAAACCAGGCGGCCTTGGAGGAGTTCGAAATTACGAGAGAGGAGGTCAAGAGACACCTGCTGGATCTGGATGTTAGAAAGGCTGTTGGTCCAGATGGGATCTCACCATGGGTACTGAAAGAGTGTGCAGAGGCACTTTGCTTGTCACTCTCCATAGTGTATAGTAAGTCACTGGAGACGGGAGACCTAACAGAAATATGGAAGACGGCGAATGTGGTCCCAATATACAAAAAGGGCGACAGACAAGAGGCACTGAACTACAGGCCAGTGTCCTTGACTTGTATACCATGCAAGGTGATGGAGAAGATCGTGAGAAAAAACCTGGTAACACATCTGGAGTGAAGGGACTTCGTGACAAATCGCCAACATGGATTCAGGGAGGGTAAATCTTGCCTTACAGGCTTGATAGAATTCTACGATCAGGTGACACAGATTAAGCAAGAAAGAGAGGGCTGGGTGGACTGCATTTTCTTGGATTGTCGGAAAGCCTTTGACACAGTACCGCATAAGAGGCTGGTACATAAGCTGGAGAGACAGGCAGGTGTAGCTGGTAAGGAGCTGGAGGTGAGACCTCCGATTGGCGTGAAGTCACCAGTGGAGTCCCACAGGGCTCTGTACTCGGTCCTATCTTGTTTCTGATATATGTAAATGATCTCCCAGAGGGTATCAATTCATTTCTCTCAATGTTTGCGGACGATGCTAAAATTATGAGAAGGATTAAAACAGAAGAGGACTGTTTGAGGCTTCAAGAAGACCTAGACAAGCTGAAGGAATGGTCGAACAAATGGTTGTTAGAGTTTAACCCAACCAAATGTAATGTAATGAAGATAGGTGTAGGGAGCAGGAGGCCAGATACAAGGTATCATCTGGGAGAGGAAATTCTTCAGGAGTCAGAGAAGGAAAAAGACTTGGGGGCTGATATCACGCCAGACCTGTCTCCTGCAGCACATATCAAGCGGATAACATCAGCGGCATATGCCAGGCTATCCAACATACGAACGGCATTCAGAAATTTGTGTAAAGAATCATTCAGAACTTTGTATACCACATATGTCAGGCCAATCCTGGAGTATGCAGCCCCAGCATGGAGTCCATATCTAGTCAAGGATAAGACTAAACTGGAAAAGGTTCAAGGTTTGCCACCAGACTAGTACCCGAGCTGAGAGGTATGAGCTACGAGGAGAGACTACGGGAATTAAACCTCACTTGCCTGGAAGACAGAAGAGTTAGGGGGGACATGATCACCACATTCAAGATTCTGAAGGGAATTGATAGGGTAGATAAAGACAGTCTATTTAACACAAGGGGAACACGCACAAGGGGACACAGGTGGAAACTGAGTGCCCAAATGAGCCACAGAGATATTAGAAAGAACATTTTTAGTGTCAGAGTGGTTGACAAATGGAATGCATTAGGGGGTGATGTGGTGGAGGCTGACTCCATACACAGTTTCAAGTGTAGATATGACAGCCCGATACGCTCAGGAATCTGTACACCTGTTGATTGACGGTTGAGAGGCGGGACCAAAGAGCCAGAGCTCAACCCCCTTCAAACACAACTAGGTGAGTACAACTAGGTGAGTACACACACACACACACACACACACATACACACACACATACACACACACACATATATATATATATATATATATATATATATATATATATATATATATATATATATATATATACATATACATATACAGCCGCGGCCTCCACACCCAGCTGATGCCTCCACACCCAGTTTTGCTGGCTCTACACCCAGTTGCTGGCTCCACACCCAGTTGCTGGCTCTACACCCAGTTGCTGGCTCCACACCCAGTTGCTGGCTCCACACCCAGTTGCTGGCTCCACACCCAGTTGCTGGCTCCACACCCAGTTGCTGGCTCCACACCCAGTTGCTGGCTCCACACCCTGTTGCTGCCTCCACACCCAGTTGCTGGCTCCACACCCAGTTGCTGGCTCCACACCCAGTTGCTGGCTCCACACCCAGTTGCTGGCTCCACACCCAGTTGCTGGCTCCACACCCAGTTGCTGGCTCCACACCCAGTTGCTGGCTCTACACCCAGTTGCTGGCTCCACACCCAGTTGCTGGCTCTTTTCAGTTATATATATATATATATATATATATATATATATATATATATATATATATATATATATATATATATATATGTATATATATATATATATATATATATATATATATATATATATATAAATATATATATATATATATATATGTCGTACCTAGTAGCCAGAACTCACTTTTTGGCCTACTATTCAAGGCCCGATTTGCCTAATAAGCCAAGTTTTCCTGAATTAATATATATTTTCTAATTTTTTTCTTATGAAATGATAAAGCTACCCATTTCATTATGTATGAGGTCAATTTTTGTTATTGAAGTTAAAATACTGCCAGGAGCAACGCAACTGGTATGTACAGCACGCCTTAATCTCACCCTTAATTCTGGGGTGTGAGTTTTCAGTTGCATATAGTCCTGGGGACCATTCAGGCTTGTTCGCATTTGTGTTCCTCACGTGTGCCCCAAAGAATGAGGTGATTTGATAAAATGCTACGCCCAAAATTACCATCCAGGTGCCGGCGGGGGGGGGGGGGGTTCAAATAGTTTCGACTATCACCTCCTTATGTCCGGTCGTGATGGTCAATTGGATTAAGGCGTCCTTAATGAATGCAAAGAGGCGATTTTCGTGCCACTGTCTACCATATTTAATAAATCAATAGAGTTAGGTAGAGTGCCAGAGTCATGGAAGGTAGCTAATGTGGTACCAATTTTTTAGAAAGGAGATAGATCACTTGCGTCAAACTATCGGCCAATTAGCCTAACGTCTATTGTGGGAAAGTTACTTGAGTCGATAATTGCAAATACAATTCGTCTTCATCTTGAAAAACATAAATTAATAAATGAGTCGCAACATGGTTTTACAAATGGCTGTTCATGTTTAACAAATTTGTTATCTTTTTATTCCAGCATAGTTGAGGCAGATGATAGTGGTAAAGATTGTGATGTTGTGTACCTTGACTTTAGCAAAGCTCTTGATACAGTGCCACATGAAAGACTGATTAAAAAAATGGAGGCTCATGGTATTGGGGGTGCTATATTAAGTGGGAATAGGACATGGCTATTCCAAAGAAAACTGAGAGTTAGTATAAATTGGGTTAAGTCAGAGTGGGATAATGTTGTTAGTGGAGTGCCTCAAGGCTCTGTCCAGGGACCTCTGTTGTTTGTAATATATATAAATGATTTAGATTCAGGTTTGAGTAGCAACATCTGCAAATTTGCAGATGACACATATAAACACGTGATTAAAAATGTGATAGTGTCAGACCACGGAGGAAAATTGAAACAGGAATTTCCTTCATTACTTTCGTATATTAATTCGTGTTAGAATTAATATACGAAATAATATTTCGAAATTTATATTTCGAAATATAAATTTCGAAATACGAGAATTGACTCCTTCTGAAGATGTATTAATATACGAAAGTACTTAAGGAAATTCCTGTTTCAATTTCCTCCGTGGTCTGACACTGTCATATATATATATATATATATATATATATATATATATATATATATATATATATATATATATATATATATCGTTCCTAGTAGCCAAAATGCACTTCTTGGCCTACTATGCAAGACCCGATTTGCCGAATAAGCCGAGTGATATTCTTTTTTTTCAACAAATTGTTTCCAATTAGTTTATTTGAATTATTATTATTATATTATATTAGGAACATAAATTACTGACTTAGTTATGTTAGTTTAGGTTAGGTTAGGTTAGGTAGGGTAGGTTAGGTTTGGTCATATATCTACGTTAGTTTTGACTCAAATTTTAAAAAATGAACTCATACATAGTGAAATGGATAGCTTTATCATTTCATAAGAAAAAATTAAGAAAAATATATAAATTCAGAAAACAACTTGATTAATTAGGCATATCGGGCCTTGCACAGTAAGCCGAGAAGTGCGTTCTGGCTACTAGGTATGACATATATGATTCTAACACATGATTCTAAGAATCTTCTCAATATTTCTTTCGTTTTTCTTCACTGTCGGGGGGTAATTGAAAAAATAAATCCAAAATTCATTTTCTCATTTTTATTAAATGGTCTGATGTATAAAGCGTTTCGCAAGGACTTCTCACATTTTCAAAGACATGTTTTTACAAATCATTTCATGTTTATATTCTTTTTTTGGGTGTGGTGATATGACTAAAAAGTTTTTGGGTGAACTGACTAAAGACAGAACACGAAACAATTGATATATTGCATATTTGCTGTGTGTGTGTGTATGTGTGTGTGTGTGTCTCAGCCTACTATGCAAGGCCCGATTTGTCTAATAAGCCAAGTTTTCCTGAATTAATATATTTTCTCTATTTTTTTCTTATGAAATGATAAAGCTACCCATTTCATTATGTATGAGGTCAATTTTTTTTTATTGGAGTTAAAATTAACGTAGATATATGACCGAACCTAACCAACCCTACCTAACCTAACCTAACCTCTCTTTATAGGTTAGGTTAGGTTAGGTAGGCGAAAAAGTTAGGTTAGGTTAGGTTAGGTAGGTTAGGTAGTCGAAAAACAATTAATTCAGGAAAACTTGGCTTATTAGGCAAATCTGGCCTTGCATAGTAGGCCGAGAAGTGCGTTCTGGCTACTAGGTACGACATTATATATATATATATATATATATATATATATATATATATATATATATATATATATATATATATATATATATATATATATATATATATATATTTATATATATATATATATACATATATATATATATGTCGTACCTAATAGCCAGAACGCACTTCTCAGCCTACTATTCAAGGCCCGATTTGCCTAATAAGCCAAGTTTTCCTGAATTAATATATTTACTATAATTTTTTTCTTATGAAATTATAAAGCTACCCTTTTCACTATGTATGAGGTCAATTTTTTTTTATTGGAGTTAAAATTAACGTAGATATATGACCGAACCTAACCAACCCGACCTAACCTAACCTAACCTATATATATAGGTAAGGTTAGGTTAGGTAGCCAAAAAAAGCTAGGTTAGGTTAGGTTAGGTAGGTTAGGTAGACGAAAAAACATTAATTCATGAAAACTTGGCTTATTAGGCAAATCGGGCCTTGCATAGTAGGCTCAGAAGTGAGTTCTGGCTACTAGGTACGACATATATATATATATATATATATATATATATATATATATCGTACCTAGTAGCCAGAACGCACTTCTCGGCCTACTATGCAAGGCCCGATTTGCCTAATAAGCCAAGTTTTCCTGAATTAATATATTTCCTCAATTTTTTTCTTATGAAATGATAAAGCTACCCATTTCATTATGTATGAGGTCAATTTTTTTTTATTGGAGTTAAAATTAACGTAGATATATGACAAAACCTAACCAACCCTACCTAACCTAACCTAACCTATCTTTATAGGTTAGGTTAGGTTAGGTAGCCGAAAAAGTTAGGTTAGGTTAGGTTAGGTAGGTTAGGCAGTCGAAAAACAATTAATTCATGAAAACTTGGCTTATTAGGCAAATCGGGCTTTGCATAGTAGGCTGAGAAGTACGTTCTGGCTACTAGGTACGACATTATATATATATATATATATATATATATATATATATATATATATATATATATATATATATATATATATATATATATATATATATATATAACTGAAAACTCACACCCCAGAAGTGACTCGAACCCATACTCCCAGAAGCAACGCAACTGGTATGTACAAGACGCCTTAATCCACTTGACCATCACGACCGGACAAAATGAGGTGATAGCCGAGGCTATTTGAACCACCCCACCGCCGGCACTCGGATAGTAATCTTGGGCATAGCATTTTACCAAATCACCTCATTCTTTGGGGCACACGTGAGGAACACAAATGCGAACAAGCCTGAATGGTCCCCAGGACAATATGCAACTGAAAACTCACACCCCAGAAGTGACTCGAACCCATACTCCCAGAAGCAACGCAACTGGTATGTACAAGACGCCTTAATCCACTTGACCATCACGACCGGACAAAATGAGGTGATAGCCGAGGCTATTTGAACCACCCCACCGCCGGCACTCGGATAGTAATCTTGGGCATAGCATTTTACCAAATCACCTCATTCTTTGGGGCACACTTGAGGAACACAAATGCGAACAAGCCTGAATGGTCCCCAGGACAATATGCAACTGAAAACTCACACCCCAGAAGTGACTCGAACCCATACTCCCAGAACCAACGCAACTGGTATGTACAAGACGCCTTAATCCACTTGACCATCACGACCGGACAAAATGAGGTGATAGCCGAGGCTATTTGAACCACCCCACCGCCGGCACTCGGATAGTAATCTTGGGCATAGCATTTTACCAAATCACCTCATTCTTTGGGGCACACGTGAGGAACACAAATGCGAACAAGCCTGAATGGTCCCCAGGACAATATGCAACTGAAAACTCACACCCCAGAAGTGACTCGAACCCATACTCCCAGAAGCAACGCAACTGGTATGTACAAGACGCCTTAATCCACTTGACCATCACGACCGGACAAAATGAGGTGATAGCCGAGGCTATTTGAACCACCCCACCGCCGGCACTCGGATAGTAATCTTGGGCATAGCATTTTACCAAATCACCTCATTCTTTGGGGCACACGTGAGGAACACAAATGCGAACAAGCCTGAATGGTCCCTAGGACAATATGCAACTGAAAACTCATACCAGTTGTATGGCGTCTTGTACATACCAGTTGCGTTGCTTCTGGGAGTATGGGTTCGAGTCACTTCTGGGGTGTGAGTTTTCAGTTGCATATTGTCCTGGGGACCATTCAGGCTTGTTCGCATTTGTGTTCCTCACGTGTGCCCCAAAGAATGAGGTGATTTGGTAAAATGCTATGCCCAAGATTACTATCCGAGTGCCGGCGGTGGGGTGGTTCAAATAGCCTCGGCTATCACCTCATTTTGTCCGGTCGTGATGGTCAAGTGGATTAAGGCGTCTTGTACATACCAGTTGCGTTGCTTCTGGGAGTATGGGTTCGAGTCACTTCTGGGGTGTGAGTTTTCAGTTGCATATTGTCCTGGGGACCATTCAGGCTTGTTCGCATTTGTGTTCCTCACGTGTGCCCCAAAGAATGAGGTGATTTGGTAAAATGCTATGCCCAAGATTACTCTCCGAGTGCCGGCGGTGGGGTGGTTCAAATAGCCTCGGCTATCACCTCATTTTGTCCGGTCGTGATGGTCAAGTGGATTAAGGCGTCTTGTACATACCAGTTGCGTTGCTTCTGGGAGTATGGGTTCGAGTCACTTCTGGGGTGTGAGTTTTCAGTTGCATATTGTCCTGGGGACCATTCAGGCTTGTTCGCATATATATATATATATATATATATATATATATATATATATATATATACCGACAGAGATGCCGCAACAGCTCAAGCCCTAAGGGAGAAACACCCACCCAGGGCTCCGCGTGAGGACGACATTGTACAAGTGGGGGTTACCGGAGCAGAACCTCTCTGGGTGGCTGAATCTGTGGTCCATAAAGCAGCCATGTCCTTCCCTACAGGATCAGCAGGTGGGTTCACAGGACTAAAACCCAACCACCTCAAGCAAATGCTCAACCCTGCACTGGGTGACATTGCAAAGAACCTCTTGGTGGAACTAACCAGATTCACCAACACATGTCTAGCTGGCAACATTCCAGCGTCCATAAGACCTATCTTTTTTGGAGCATCTCTCTGTGCTCTAAAGAAAAAGGATGGAGGGATCAGGCCAATAGCTGTGGGCAATTCTCTCCGGCGTCTCGTCGCAAAGGCAGCTGCAAGAACAGTTAGTGATTCAGCGGCCAACATGCTGAAGCCAAAACAGCTCGGGTTCGGCATTCCACAAGGGTGTGAGGCGGCAGCCCATGCAGCCCGAGCCTTCATCGCCAACATCACAGACGAAAAGGCCCTTATCAAGCTAGATTTAAAAAATGCCTTCAATTTGGTGTGGAGGGATGCTGTACTCCGTGCGGTTCATAGTCATTTCCCTTCCCTCTACCCTTTTGTACATTCATGCTACAGTATGGACCTTAAGCTACATTTTGGCAAACATGAAATTGACTCGCGAGAAGGCGTCCAACAGGGTGACCCCCTTGCTCCTCTCCTTTTCAGCTTAGTCATCAAACAAGTCACAGAGGTCCTGTCCAGCGAGCTTAACATCTGGTTCTTGGATGATGGTACCCTAGCTGGTTCCCAAGACTCCCTCCTGGAGGACATCAGAAAAATGCAGGAGCAAGGTGCAGTTTTATGCCTCACCCTGAACCCTTCTAAATGTGAAATAATATGTTCCAACCAGGGCATCGTAGAGAGAATAGAGGGTCTTCTGCCAAATATCCATAAAACTAAACCTGAAGACAGCACACTCCTAGGAGCTCCCCTGGGGTTGAAAGCCATCGATGAGGTCCTTGATAAGAAAATCGCCGACCTTAAGAGGATGGATGGGAGGATTGAGGATATTGATGCTCATGATGCACTCTACCTCATCACCAGATGTCTGTCCCTCCCCAGGTTAACCTACTTTCTGAGGTGTTCACCATCTTACAGCAGCCAAAAACTAAGTGAGTATGACCGGTTACTGAAATCAATGCTAGAAAAAGCCCTTAACCTCTCTCTTGATGACCTACAGTGGAAACAAGCCTCTCTTCCCATAAGACTTGGGGGCCTCGGAGTTCGAACAGCAACGCAAATCGCTGTTCCAGCCTTCCTGTCCTCCTTATCAGCATCCGATGACCTTGTGAAGGAAATTCTACCTGCCCACTTACATCAGCTGGCAGGTGTACATGATCCCAATTTTACACGCTGTGCCACAGAGTGGGCCTCTCGTGCAGGCCCATCACCTCAACCACTATCCCCAAAAGCCCACAAGCAATCCAGCTGGGATGGCCCCATTGTAGACCAAGTTGCTGCAGAGTGCCTGGGTGCTGCAACAACACAACACGACATTGCTCGCCTCACAGCAGTAGCAGCCCCACATGCGGGGGATTTCCTGTTAGCAACCCCAATGTCGGCAACTGGCACGCGTCTCACACCACACGCCCTCCGAATTTCTGTGGCCCTTCGCCTTGCTGCCCCAATCCACACCAGATATAGGTGTATTTGTGGCGAGGTGGTGGCTGACAGGTACAGCCACCATGGCATACTCTGCCAAAGCACAGGGGGATGGCACTCGAGGCACAGTGAAGTTAACGACATCATCAAGAGGAGCCTCACCACAGCTGGATGCCCAGCTGAAAGAGAGCCCCGTTACCTAACGCCCCGTAACTCTGATGCTCTTATTGGTCGCCCGGATGGTATCACAGTGAACCCTTGGAAGAATGGCAAGCAGTTGGTATGGGACTACACGTGCGTATTAACCCTGGCTAACACCTACATTAACCTCAGTGTTGCACAACCAGGTGGCGCTGCCACCCACAGGGAAGCAGCCAAATCCCGTAAGTATAGAGAACTGGATCACCACTACAATTTTATCCCCATTGCTTCTGAGACACTCGGCGCCTGGGGTAAAAGTGCTATCAGTTTTTTGAAGGAACTGGGTTCTAGGCTCATTGAAACAACAAGGGACCCTAGAGCTGCCAGCTTTCTTTTCCAGCGCCTCAGCGTGGCGATACAGAGGGGAAATGCGCACTGCATCCAGGGTTCCTGCCCGCCATCTGAGGAGCTGGAGGAACTCGACAACCTATGATAACCATCTTTGTAACCTATATGTAACTTTTTTTTGTAACAAGGTTCAAATAAAGTAAATATATATGTGTACATACAAAAGAATGGGGGTGGTAGGAGAAGATAATATTAGCGTTCAGTGAGAGACCACAAGGTCTCCTCTGAATACTTTTTATTTTCTTCTCCGAGGCTATGGGTCCATATATATATATATATATATATATATATATATATGTATATATATATATATACATATATATATATATATATATATATATATATATATATATATATATATATATATATATATATAAATATATATATATATATATATATATATATATATATATATATATATATATATATATATATATTGTGACGATAATCTCCTTCAAGAGAGATTGAGCCTGCTCTTCCCTCCAAAGTACGTCACATCAACAGATAATATAGAAGATATATACAACAAGTATCTCCAAAACGTTTTGCCCAGAGAGCAAAACGTATCCAGCACACCTGCTCGCCCCCGCCACCGTTAACCGGCAAACTGCTTGTCCATCGCCTGCCGGTCGCTGATTGGCTGGTGTCCAGTCGCACCTGCCCCACCACCCTCCGCCACGAGTTGATGTCTGGACTACAGCGACCCAGAGAAGGCAGAATATCCTAGTGCTCCTTGCAGTTGACACGTCTCATTGGTAGACTAAGCCTTGGCTTACGTGTACTAAGGGAGGTGGCAGCTTGAAGCCAATATTCCGCCACTATAATCATTTACTTTGCTATTATTCACTTGTCTTAACGTAACTTTTCATTTGCCAGTGATTATTCTTATTATTTTGTTTGTTGACTTGTCTGTTACATTTTTATACTTAATTTTATTCATGTCTTGTTTTTCTAAAGTAATTAAAATTTCATTGTTAAATTTACTTGTGTTTTGTGTGTCTTCCCATTACCTTACCACAGACGAAAGTTCCAGCTTTTCTCTTTTTTTTTCTTTATGTGACGAGGCCATGCCCCTAGCTTTTGAAACAGCCGAACACCAACGCTTTACCGTCACATAAAAGTGGGGGCCTGCCCTAGGAGCTTCACTCAGGTACTGGTGCTAAGTAGTAATTTATGGTAAGCGTATTTGGCTTTGGTAACGTAGCTTTTACTACTTTTCATATTCAAGTTTATTTTTATATGGTGCTGTGTGTATTGTGCATTCCGAGAGTAGCATATGGTGAAGGTGAGACAACTTTGGATTACGTGGTGACTGTAGGCCTCAGTCATTCTCTTAATTGGTCATCTCTCCCTCCGTGTTATTACTCGTGTTTACCATCTTTTGTCCCTTGGATATTTCTCATATTTTCGACAGATCATCATATTGGTACCCTGATACTGTGGTCTGCCCCCAGGTCAAGTGCACCTAATCTTCTGCAATCTGACAGTAGGAGGATAAAGAGGGCCATAGTTCCTCTAGCACGAACTTTAGTTGCTGAATTGCGACCTCAGCAGCAGTTCTCGTCACCAATAGACACCTCGCACCCCTACACGTCAGTCAGAGATGATGATACATACATTGGTAGGGAATTAGCTTTCTTTTTCAGAGCACAAAAGTTCGCTAATTCTGTAAGTATCATATTAATTTCAGTGGGAAAACTTGCTTATGTCCTATAGAGACTCGGCAAGATATGCCTACATCCTTGGACTACCAATTTTACTTTTGAGGCAATTAACTGTTTCATTTGTTTTAGAAACTCAGTTTCACTTGTTTAGTAGGATTTTCTTGCCCTTATCCTCTTATATGAGTACCGGGTACAAGATTTCCTGCGACCTTGATTTAATTGATCATTTAACATCTTGTACTTAACTTTAATTGTTAAAGATTCCACAGGATAGGTACCAGTTGCCACGTTGTCCTGCTTCTGACATTCACTATATCACAACAGTATATTCGTTGTACATTTATTTGCTAATTTCACCATGTTTCGTCTCCAAGCTTTCCGTGCAGATCCAGCAGGTGCAATTGGGACTTTAAGTCATGCCAAGAGGGCTGAATTACAAACTCTTGCACATGAGTATCAACTAACAGTTCCCTACCAAGCCAACAAGAGTGAAATACACAACCTGTTACTGGATCATTTCTTAGAGCAAGGTAAGATAGACTCTGAAACTCACGAAACTTACTTTATTGCAGATAAAACTGATTTGGCAACGATGAAACTCAAAATAGAGCTGGCCAAGATTGAACGCGAGCAGCAAAGGGAAGCAGCTGCCATGCAAAGAGAAGCCCTCGAGCAACAAGAACGAGCAGCTGCCATACGAAGGGAAGAACAAGAACATGAAATCGCCCTCAAGGAACGTGAAGCTGCCTTGAGGAAAGAAGAACAAGAACGTGAGGTTGCATTACTCCGTGAGCGGGAACGAATACAGCTTGAAACAAAACAACGCCAATTGGAGATGCAACACGAACATGACAAACACCAAGCAACTTGGGCTATGGAATGTCGTCAACGAGAATTTGCGTTGGAAACTTCACACCTCGCTCAACGCCAGCAAGCTACTGCCAATCTTCCCGTTAGTTTTAATATATCACTTGCAAGTAAGTTAATGCCATCATTTGTAGAAACAGAAGTTGACGTGTTTTTCACCACCTTTGAAACTCTTGCTAATCAACTTAGTTGGCCTGCCGACCAATGGGCCACCCTTCTCAGAGTACATCTTACAGGTAGAGCTGCAGTCACACTCAGTACTTTGGTGTCTGAGAATGACTACCAGACTCTGAAACAAGCAGTGTTGGACGCCTACCTTCTCTCCACCGAAAGTTATCGAAGGAAATTCCGTGACCACCTGAAGGCAAGTACCACTACCTTTCTCGAGTTTGATAACACCAAAAGGAGATATTTTATGAAATGGCTGGAAGCAGCACATGTCTCTACCTTTGCAGAACTCGTCAACCTGATGCTAGTTGAAGAATTCTTGAGGCGTGTGCCGCCTCCTGTCCGTCTATATTTAGCAGATAAAGAAGAAACCGACTACCTAAAGTGTGCTAAGTCGGCTGACACTTACAGCCTCATCCACCGGCTGACACCAGAACCATCCTCCAGTAATTAGTTGTGGTACAGTTACGAGAAAGTGAGTACCGATCAAGCTGGCTCGCAATTGTACTGCAAGTATTGTAGACTCTATGGACATACCATAGATAAATGTGGTAAGTCTCAATACAAAGGAACCACCGACACGCAAAAACCCAAACCAACTCCTCCTAAGTCCGGTAAGCCTGTGATGAATGTTGGTGTTCATGTTAATGATCTTTCTCTTTTCAGTAACCACCTGTATACTGGAACTGTCTCTGCCAACGGTTCAAATCCGGAGGGACGTTTCAAATTGAAAATCTTGAGGGACACAGCGGCTCTTCAATCGATCATCTTGAAGTCGGCTGTGTCCAACATCGCCTACACAGGAGAAACTGTCTTCATCACTGACCTCACTGCTACCACTCCTTATCCTCTCGCCAGAGTCCACCTGGATTGTCCCTTCGTGAACGGAGAAGTCCAAGTCGCCGTCAGGGAAAAGCCTTTTCCCATGCCTGGAGTGCAACTTCTCCTGGGCAACGACTTGGCAGAAAACCTCCAACCGACCAACCTGATCGTCATGGACAAACCCCAGGTGTGTACCTCTGTGCCAATTAACCCTATATTTGAGTATGTTCCAGCAAAGGTTCAAGAGAGTGATGAAGTTTCTCCTCCGGTTCTAGTGACCACCCGTGCACAAGCCGCACGACCACAGCCAGCTGACTCTACTGCTACCGCTGTCCCTCAAGACCCTCAGAAACTACCCCCGAATCTGACCAAGTTGGAGTTCCGTAAGTTACAGAGGGAAGATCTCACCTTGACACCATTATTTTTCCAGGCTGAGACTCAACCCGACAGTATTCCTGGGTTCTTCCTAGAGAACGACTTGCTCTACTGCAGATATAGACCCAGTAAACTGAAGGAGGAGGACGATTGGGCCAACGTTGAACAACTTGTGATTCCTGCCAGCCTGCGGCCCACTATTCTACACCTGGCCCACGGAGCACTCTCCCACTACGGATTCAACAAGACTTACCATGGAATCCGTCAAGACTACTACTGGCCAGGTATGGTAAATAGCGTCAAACAGTACGTCAAACAGTGTCATACATGTCAGATGGCAGGTAAACCGAACATCTCTATTCCCAGAGCGCCACTGATTCCCATACAGGTGCCTGCGGAACCTTTCCACAGACTTATTATAGACTGTGTTGGTCCTTTACCTCGGACCAGTTCAGGTAACGCCTATATCTTAACCATCCTGTGTCCTACCACCAGATTCCCCATAGCAGTTCCAGTGAAGAACATTATGGCTGCTACGGTTGTGAAGCACTTATTGAAGATCTTCACCCAGAATGGATTTCCCAGGGAGGTTCAGAGCGACTGTGGCACCAACTTCACCAGTGATCTCTTCAAAAGGACACTGGAGGAGTTCAACATCAAACAGGTATTGTCCAACCCCTATCATCCTGCTTCACAGGGTTCTCTTGAGCGTAGTCATCAGACTATCAAAGCACTCCTGAAAAAGTTTTGTAGTGAAACCTCTAAGGATTGGGATAAGCAAATAGATCTGATAATGTGTATCTTTAGAAGTCTTCCCAATGAGTCCCTTGGAGTATCTCCTTATGAGATGCTCTACGGCCGTAAGTGCCGAACTCCCCTCAAGGCTTTCAAAGACTCTCTACGTGATGCCACCTTCAGTGAGCATCAACATGTGCCCCAGTTTCTTCAAAACCTTCAACACATTCTAGAGAGAGTCCGCAGTTTTGCCCAAGATAATCTATTGAAAGCACAAGAGAGGGTGAAGACTCATTACGACCAGACCAGCAAAGTAAGAAAATTTAAGCCGGGAGACTTCGTCCTTGCTTACTTCCCTATCCCAGGTTCTCCTTTACAAAACAGGTTTTCAGGACCCTACCACATCAAGGAGTGCAGAAACAACCATAACTACGTTCTAGAGACTCCAGATAGGCGGCGGAAGACCCAGCTGTGCCACATCAACCTCCTGAAGCTATATAATGGTACTCCTCCCACTGTCATGTTTAACTACTCTGCTTTTACAGAACCATACACCCACAGTGAGACCTTCACTGCTTCTCCTCCCGAAAGCACTGACAAGGAGTCAGCGCTTTCTAATTCAGAAATCCTTAATGATCTTCCCAACTATTTTCAGGACAAACATAGTGCACCTCTCGTCAAGATCTTCAGAGAACATCAGGAGTGGTTCCGAGATGACCCCCAAGAGTGTAATGTTACCCAGCACGACATCCAACTGCTCCCCGACACCCGGCCGATTCGTCAACCCTTCTACCGAATCAGCCCTAGCAAGAAGGAAGTCATGTGTGCTGAGGTGCAGTACCTCTTGGATCATGGATTGGCTACACCTTGTGAGTCCCCCTGGGCCTCACCCTGTATCTTGGTGCCAAAACCCCAAGGTAAGATGAGGTTATGCACTGACTATCGTAAGCTAAATAATGTGACTGTCAAGGATGCATACCCCTTGCCGAGGATAGATGACATTCTTGATGCCATTGGTAATGCCCAGTACTTGTCCCAAGTGGACTTGCTTAAGGGGTATTACCAAGTGTGCTTAATGGAGCGAGCCAAAGAAATATCTGCCTTTATCACTCCTTTTGGACTTTTCAGATATGAACGCCTTCCTTTCGGACTATGTAATGCCCCGGCCACCTTTCAGAGAGCTGTCAACCATGTCATCCAGGGCTTGGATAACACGTACGCCTATTTGGATGATATCGTCGTAGCATCCAACACCTGGAGTGAACATCTGCTCCAGCTGCGACGACTGTTCGCCAAGCTCCTGACAGCCAGCCTCACCATCAACCTGGGCAAGTCCACCTTCGCGAAAGGTAAAGTGCGTTATCTGGGTCATGTAATTGGGAGTGGCAGCCTAGCTCCGTTAAACTCACACACTCAAGCCATCCAACATTATCCACAGCCTACCACCAGGAAGCAGCTCCTGTGCTTCCTTGGTCTTGCCTCCTACTACCGTAGATTTGTGAGAAATTTCAGTACAGTCGCCACACCTTTAATCCTATTAACCAGTCCCAAGCAACGGTATAAGTGGACCATGCAGCAAACCGTTGCTTTCGAACAACTCAAATTCCTCCTCTGTTCTAATCCCATTCTCGCCTCGCCAGATATCACCAAGCCTTTCGTCCTTCATGTCGACGCCAGTGGTACCGGCGTTGGTGGTGTCCTGATGCAGCAACGAGGCGAGGAGGTTCTACCTGTCAGCTACTACAGCTACAAGTTGAAACCCCACCAGAGGAACTACAGCACTATTGAAAAGGAGCTACTATCCATCGTCCTGAATCTCCAACACTTCGCTCCGTACCTACAAGGTGCCAGGTCTACCACCATCTTCTCAGACCACAACCCTCTCCGCTTCTTACATCAAGCCCAATACACTAACCAGCGTCTTCTACGATGGGCTTTATACCTACAAGATTTCAACCTGGAGATCCGCTATATCAAGGGTTCTGACAACATCATAGCCGATGCCCTCTCCAGAGTTTATGAAGTAGAAGCAACTCCACCACATAACGACGTACTTCTTCCAGAACCGCAGGCTTCGGGGGAGAGTTGTGACGATAATCTCTTTCAAGAGAGATTGAGCCTGCTCTTTCCTCCAAAGTACGTCACATCAACAGATAATATAGAAGATATATCCAACAAGTATCTCCAAAACGTTTTGCCCAGAGAGCAAAACGTATCCAGCACACCTGCTCGCCCCCGCCACCGTTAACCGGCAAACTGCTTGTCCATCGCCTGCCGGACGCTGATTGGCTGGTGTCCAGTCGCACCTGCCCCACCACCCTCCGCCACGAGTTGATGTCTGGGCTACAGCGACCCAGAGAAGGCAGAATATCCTAGTGCTCCTTGCAGTTGACACGTCTCATTGGTAGACTAAGCCTTGGCTTACGTGTACTAAGGGAGGTGGCAGCTCGAAGCCAATATTCCGGCACTATAATCATTTACTTTGCTATTATTCACTTGTCTTAACGTAACTTTTCATTTGCCAGTGATTATTCTTATTATTTTGTTTGTTGACTTGTCTGTTACATTTTTATACTTAATTTTATTCATGTCTTGTTTTTCTAAAGTAATTAAAATTTCATTGTTAAATTTACTTGTGTTTTGTGTGTCTTCCCATTACCTTACCACAGACGAAAGTTCCAGCTTTTCTCTTTTTTTCTCTTTATGTGACGAGGCCATGCCCCTAGCTTTTGAAACAGCCGAACACCAACGCTTTACCGTCACAATATATATATATATTTATATATATATATATATATATATATATATATATTTATATATATATATATATATATGTTTATATAACTTTTTATTTAGGAAGTACCACCTCAGATTCCGCTTTTAGGGACCCTTGGCATCGAAGAGGAGGATATGTAGCATCCGGGGCTTCGCGCAGGTCCTTACAATGGGACTCGCGTACACTCACATATTGTCTTTTATCATCCTATATATTGTGTATTTTGTCATTTTATTATATTTAAAACACAAAAATGAGTTACAACATTGGTTACATGTAAGGTACAAGGCTAGATGTCATGATCTGTTGAATTTCACCAGCTCCTCAAATGGCGGCCAGGAACCATGGATGCAGTGAGCATTTCCTCTCTGTATCGCCACACTAAAGAGCTGAAAGAGGAAACTGGAGGCAATCGGATCTCTTGTTGTTTCAGTTGTCTTAGATCCCACCTCCTTCAAATAACCTAGTGACACTTTTACCCCAGGCACCAAGGGTCCCTGAGACAATGAGGACAAAATTGTAGCAGTGATCAAGATTTCTTTATTTATGAGACTTGGCTGCACCCCGGCGAGTGGCAGTGCTTGCCAGATTTGCAAAACTGAAGTAAATGTAGGTGTTCACTATAGCTGAAATGCATGTGTAGTCAACATCAACTGTCGGGCATTTTTCCAGAGATTCAATTTACCTTGTGCTGGTAATATGGTAAGGTCATTTATCTCACTGTGTCTTGGATGCCATCCTCCTGAACTTAGGCAGACCCGGCCAAGCCGGCCACTGCCAAATATGCAAATACACCTATATTCAGTGTGGAGTGGGGCAGCGAGGCGGAGAGCCATGGCAATTCGAAGGGCCTACGGTGTAAGATGTGTGTTGGTTGCTGACATTGGGGTTGTTAATAGGAAGTCACCTGCATGGGGAGCTGCTATGGCTCTAAGTCGAGCAGTGTCATGTGGTGTTGTTGCAGCTTCTAATCATGTTGCAGCTACTTGGTCTACAATGGGGCCATCATAGCTGGATTGCATGTGAGCTTCAGAAGGTGGTGGTTGGGGTGCTGGTCCTGCGAGAGAGACCCATATGGTGGTGCAGACCGTAAAGCTGGGATCATGTACCCCTGCCTGTTGACCTAGATAATCGGGTACGATTTCCTTCACCAGGTTGTCAGATGCCACTGAAGAGGATAGGAACGGTGTTACAGCAGTTAGTGTTGTTGTACAAACGTCGAGGCCCCCAAGTCTGACAGGAAGGGAGGCTTGTTTCCACTGTCAGTCGCTGATAGAAAGGTTGAGGTCTTTTTCGAGCAATTATTTCAGCAAGCCGTCGTGCTCTTCTAACTTAATATTATTGAAAGATGGTGCACATCTAAGAATGTAGGTCAGCCTGGGGAGGGAGAACCATCTGGTGATGAGGTAAAGCTCGTCATGAGCGAAGCATCCACAGTCTAGGAGGCATGAGTCTAGGGGTTACCCGGATGACTCATATCAACAGTAAACATTGTGTCTCTTCTCATGCTCTCTCTCTCCTTCCTCCCTTCCTTCTGATTCCTTCATCTTCTCTCTTTCTCCTTCTCCATTCCCCTTTGTTTGGTAAACAGTCAAGGGGTCAGAAGATGATGTACACCTTATGATGTAAACAGTTATTAATAACATCCCCTTCCCCCCCCCCCCCTATTATAAGATAGCAGACGTCAAGTGGTATGTATCGTCTGCAACTAGATAAAGAGGGTTGAGGAGAAGACGATCAAGAAGCTGACCAACCCCATTTCACAAGCTGGGTAACAAGCTGGCTGACCCTAATTACAAGCCAAGCTAGTTGACAGCCTGGTGATATCATTATTAACCTAGCGTTGGACAGGAGACTTCAGTGTAATTTGAAGCAGTGACGGAAGTGGTTGTGCGGTGATGGTAGGAAACGTCCATCTGTTGTGAAAGTTCTGGTTTTAATGTAAAGTGTGATGTCTCTGATGCTATTTTCCAAGTGTAATAAAAGACAACCTTCAAGAACGGACTCTAAGACCAGTCCTCAATGGAACAGAATCCGAAAGTCACTCAGTTGGTGCCAGCGTTCCACAGGGTAGTGTACTTGGCCCTCTACTGAGGAATGTCTATGTCAACGATCTGCTTCATCTCATTCCTGAAGCTCAAGCTTATGCTGATGGCTGCACTCTAACCTTCACAAACAAAATGAAAGAAATGCCAGCTGCAACAACACTCATAAATCTCCAGCTTTCAGCGATTTCTACCTGAGGCAGGAGAGGGCAGGTCATATTTGTGGCTGAGAAGACACAAACGATGATGATAACTAAACTACACATGGCAAATTCCACAGGCTTGCAAATGGGTGGCAAAGACTTAGAGTTCACAGATGAAATTAATATTTTGGGAATGAAGTTCGACTCTTCAGTGACAATGAAGAGCCACGTGCATAACCTAGCTCAATAGGCAGCTAGGAGACTTACAATCCTAAGGCGCATCTCACACCTTCATGACAGCAAGGGCTGCAAAACCTTATATGAAGCACAAGTTCGCTCTCATCTAGAGTATGCACCCCTTTCCTGGATCGCCTGCCCCTCCATCATTCATCAGACTTTTGGACAAAGTGGAGATACGTGCAAGAAGGCTCATCTCTAGTCTTGGGCAAGTCTGGTGGGAATGGCCTGAACGTCAGAGCCTGCAGCATTGCCGTGACATTGGTGGTCTCACTGTTATGCACATAGACAATATTCTCAAAATCCTGCACCTGGCCCAACATCGCGGACTATCAATAGTTGGCACCAGGAGCAATAGACTCTCAACCTTCAATAGTCTCATGCTGGAAGTGCCTTTCTGAAAAATATCACTACACCAGCTATCATTCACTCCTTGGCTCACTCGCATCTGGAACTTGTTTGCTCAACAGGCTGATACACGGAATATCAGGTCAACTGATCACATGAAGGCTCTGGCACACAGTTAGCAACACGCTCATAATATTATTTTTATGATTGTTACCTAAAGTTGGTAATGATTAAAGTGTATTCCTACTGATGCATATAACAAGATAATGAAATAATTGGGCCACTTGGAATAGGTTTCAACTGAGCTGAGGAAGGATAACAGCTCTTGATGACCAACCACAAACCAGAAGATGAGGAGACGACGACGCTTCGGTCCAAACCTTGACCATTATCAAGTCCATTATCACAATCGATTTGATAATGGTCCAGGACGGACCCAAACGTCGTCGTCTCCTCTTCTTCTGGTTTGAAGTTTGGTCATAATATCTTCCGCCACGTTATTGTGACTCATCGTCTGCTTACAGCTCTGGCTTACAGTTTCACCAGATTCCTTATATGATAGGTACTTTATGATAGTTCCCTGTGTGATATTTTCAAAGTGCATTCTCATGAAAAAAATTAGTTTCTAGGAGCAGGCTTCAGATGAGCTGAGGTAGGATATCAGCTCTTACTTGCAGTTTCACAAAGCATGTCATTTCACAGCCCTTATGATCCCTAATCTTAGTTAAAAAAGGACACACAAAGAGGAGAGAGCGAGAAAGAGAAGAAGGGAGAGACAGAGAGAGACCCAGTCCCCTAAGATAATCAGCTCAGCAGGACCAGGAGGCTGGGCACACACACACTCTATAGTCTGTCTCACAGTTACCAAGGCGACTCACAGTCACCCCGGCGCCTCATAGCCACCTCGGCGCCTCACAGCGACCCTGGCGCCACCCAGCCACCCCGGCGCCTCCCAGCCACCCCGACGCCTCAAAGCAACCCCGGCGCCTCCCAGCCACCCCGGCGCCTCAAAGCAGCCCCGGCGCCTCAAAGCAGCCCCGGCGCCTCAAAGCAACCCCGGCGCCTCCCAGCCACCCCGGCGCCTCCCAGCCACCCCGGCGCCTCAAAGCAGCCCCGGCGCCTCAAGGCAGCCCCGGCGCCTCAAAGCAACCCCGGCGCTTCACAGCCACCCCGGCGCTTGACTGCCACCCTGGCGCCACCCAGCGACCACGGCGCCTCACAGCCACCCCGGTGCTTCACAGCCACCCCGGACCCTCACAGTCACTTCGGCGCCTCCCAGCCACCACGGCGCCTCACAGCCACCATGGCGCCTCACTGCCACTCCGGCGCCTGAAATCCACTCAGGCGCCTCACAACCACTCCGGAGCCTCACAGCACTCCGGCGCCTCACAGCCACCCTGGCGCCTCCCTGCAACCCCGGCGCCTCAAAGCCACCCCGGCGCCTCACAGCCACCTCGGTGCCTCAAAGCCACTCCGGCGCCTCACAGCCACCCCAGCACCTCACAGCCACCATGGTACCTCACAGCAACTCCGGCGCCTCCCAGCCAACCAAGGCGCCTCACAGCCACCATGGCGCCTCACAGCCACAACGGCGCCTCACAGCCACCCCGGCGCTTCACAGCCACACCGGTGCTTCACAGCCACCCCGGCGCCTCACAGCCAACCCGGTGCCTTACAGCCAACCCGGTGCCTCACAGCCAACCCGGCGCCTCCCACCCACCCCGGCGCCTCACAGCCACCCGACGCCTCACAGGTACCCTGGCGCCTCACAGGACCCCCGTCGCCTCACAGCCACCCTGGAGCCTCCCAGACATCCCGGCGCCTCACAGCCACCCCGGCGCCTCACTGGCACCCCGACGCCTCACTGGCACCCCGGCGCCTCACTGGCACCACGGCGCCTCACAGCCTCCATGGTGCCTCACAGCCACCACGGCGCCTCACAGCCACCCCGGCGCCTCACAGTCACCCCGGCGCCTCACAGTCACCCTGGCGCCTCACAGCCACCATGGTGCCTCACAGCCACTCCGGCGCCTCCCAGCCACCAAGGCGCCTCACAGCCACCATGGCGCCTCACAGCCTCCCCGGCGCCTCACTGCCACTCCCGCGCCTCACAGGCACCCCCGGCGCCTCACAGGTACCCTGTAGCCTCACAGCCACCCCGGCGCCTCACAGCCACCCCGGCGCCTCACAGGTACCCTGTAGCCTCACAGCCACCCCGGCGCCTCACAGCCACCCCGGCGCCTCACAGCCACCCCGGCGCCTCACAGGCACCCCCGGCTCCTCACGGGTACCCTGTAGCCTCACAGCCACCCCGGCACCTCACAGCCACCCCGGCGCCTCACTGGCACCCCGACGCCTCACTGGCACCCCGGCGCCTCACTGGCACCACGGCGCCTCACAGCCTCCATGGTGCCTCACAGCCACCACGGCGCCTCACAGCCACCCCGGCGCCTCACAGTCACCCCGGCGCCTCACAGTCACCCTGGCGCCTCACAGCCACCATGGTGCCTCACAGCCACTCCGGCGCCTCCCAGCCACCAAGGCGCCTCACAGCCACCATGGCGCCTCACAGCCTCCCCGGCGCCTCACTGCCACTCCCGCGCCTCACAGGCACCCCCGGCGCCTCACAGGTACCCTGTAGCCTCACAGCCACCCCGGCGCCTCACAGCCACCCCGGCGCCTCACAGGTACCCTGTAGCCTCACAGCCACCCCGGCGCCTCACAGGCACCCCCGGCTCCTCACGGGTACCCTGTAGCCTCACAGCCACCCCGGCGCCTCACACCCACCCCGGCGCCTCACAGCCACCCTGGCGCCTCACAGCCACTCCGGCGCCTCAAACCCACCCCGGCACCTCACAGCCACCCTGGCGACTCACAGCCACCATGGTGCCTCACAGCCACCCGGCGCCTCACAGCCACCCTGGAGCCTCACAGCCACCCTGGAGCCTCACAGCCAACCCTTGAGGCCTCACAGCCACCCCAGCGCCTCACAGCCACCCATGAGCCTCACAGCCACCCTGGCGCCTCACACCCACGCTGGCGCCTCACAGCCACCCCAGCGCCTCACACCCACGCTGGCGCCTCACAGCCACCCGGCACCTCACAGCCACCCGGCACCTCACAGCCACCCGGCGCCTCACAGCTACAACGGCGCGTCTCAGCCACCTCGGTGCCTCACAGCCACCCTGGTGCCTCACAGCCACCCTGGTGCCTCACAGCCACCCCTGAGCCTCACATCCACCCTGGCGCCTCCCAGCCACCCCGGTGCCTCACAGCCACCCCGGTGCCTCACATCCACCCTGGTGCCTCACAGCCACCCCGGCGCCTCACAGCCACCCCGGCGCCTCACAGCCACCCCGGTGCCTCACAGCCACCCCGATGCCTCACAGCCACCCCAGCACCTCACAGCCACCCCAGTGCCTCACAGCCACCCTGGTGCCTCACAGCCACCCCGGTGCCTCACAGCCACCCCGGTGCCTCACATCCACCCTGGTGCCTCACAGCCACCCCGGTGCCTCACAGCCACCCTGGTGCCTCACAGCCACCCCGGTGCCTCACAGCCACACCGGTGCCTCACAGCCACCCCGGTGCCTCACAGCCACCACAGCGCCTCACAGCCACCCCGGCGCCTCACAGCCACCATGGTGCCTCACAGCCACCCCGGTGCCTCACATCCACCCTGGCGCCTCCCAGCCACCCCGGCGCCTCACAGCCACCCTGGTGCCTCACAGCCACCCCGGCGCCTCACAGCCACCCTGGTGCCTCACAGCCACCCCGGCGCCTCACAGCCACCCTGGTGCCTCACAGCCACCCCGGTGCCTCACATCCACCTGGCGCCTCCCAGCCACCCCGGCGCCTCACATCCACCCTGGTGCCTCACAGCCACCCCGGTGCCTCACAGCCACCCCGGGGCCTCACAGCCACCCCAGTGCCTCACAGCCACCCCAGTGCCTCACAGCCACCCCGGCGCCTCACAGCCACCCCGGCGCCTCACAACCACCACGGTGCCTCACAGCCACCCCGGTGCCTCACAGCCATCCCAGTGCCTCACAGCCACCCCAGTGCCTCACAGCCACCTCGGTGCCTCACAGCCACCTCGGTGCCTCACAGCCACCCCGGTGCCTCACAGCCACCCCGGTGCCTCACAGCCACCCCAGTGCCTCACAGCCACCCCAGTGCCTCACAGCCACCCCAGTGCCTCACAGCCACCCTGGCGACTCCCAGCCACCCTAGCGCCTCCCAGCCACCTCGGTGCCTCACAGCCACCCCGGTGCCTCACAGCCACCCCGGTGCCTCACAGCCACCCCGGTGCCTCACAGCCACCCTGGTGCCTCACAGCCACCCCGGTGCCTCACAGCCACCCTGGCGACTCCCAGCCACCCTAGCGCCTCCCAGCCACCCCGGTGCCTCACAGCCACCCCGGTGCCTCACAGCCATCCCGGTGCCTCACAGCCACCCCGGTGCCTCACAGCCATCCCGGTGCCTCACAGCCACCCCGGTACCTCACAGCCACCCCGGCACCTCACAGCCACCCAGGCGCCTCACAGCCATCCCGGTGCCTCACAGCCACCCCGGCGCCTCACAGCCACCCCGGTGCCTCACAGCCATCCCGGTGCCTCACAGCCACCCCGGTGCCTCGCAACCATCCCGGTGCCTCACAGCCACCCCGGTGCCTCACAGCCACCCCGGTGCCTCACAGCCACCCCGGTGCCTCACAGCCATCCCGGTGCCTCACAGCCATCCCATTGCCTCACAGCCACCCCGGCGCCTCACAGCCATCCCGGCGCCTCACAGCCACCCCGGTGCCTCACAGCCATCCCGTGCCTCACAGCCACCCCGATGCCTCACAGCCACCCCGGTGCCTCACAGCAGTAGTAGGGAGGAAGCGCCACAGGTCCCCATTTTTTTTTGGGCAGAGGACCCCTGTGGGGTGTAAGCGCCACAGGTCCCCATTTTTTTTTGGGCAGAGGACCCCTGTGGGGTGTAAGCGCCACAGGTACCTTTTTTTTTTTTGGGCAGAGGACCCCTGTTGACTGTACGCGCCACAGGTCCCCATTTTTTTTGGCGAGAGGGCCCCTGTGGACTGTAAGCGCCACAGGTACCTTTTTTTTTCTGGAAATTCGTGTGTAGCGCTTGGGGGTTTTCAGGTAAATTTTGTCAGTCACAGATTTTAGAAGTAAGGGTTTCTTATGATGAAAATAATTTCCGAGACATAGAAGTTTGTTAAGGCCTTATGGGAGAAATAGCAATCTATCGCCTCACTTGTGTTTACTTTAGACGTCAGCCAGACGCTTCTTATCATATCTTATCTTCTCCATAATAATATCTGGACCGTCCCTCTCTCTCTCTCTCCTCCTATTTCCTTACAACTATTATCAGAGTTTCAAATAGTCATAGAAGTTTATTTATATGTTTATGACCGAATTTGTAAAAGGACCATTTTCAGAGAATATTGTCTTAGATGTTTTGTTAAGGAAAACAGACCACTTATCCATAACATTTAGTTTTATATCCATTTACGGCTATTTCACCTGTAAAGACCAAAATTAGTCAGAGACAGTTTTAAGCTGAAATTTCATCAGAGTCCTGTAATCTGCGAAAATTTGACAGAGTCCATTTTATACCCAATTTTCGTCAGAGTCTACTTTGAGAGCAAAATTAGTCAGAGACAGTATTTAGCTCATATTTCATCAGAGTCCAATTATCAACAGAAATTCGCCAGAGTCTACTTTGAGAGCAAATTTCATCAGTGTCCTGTAATCTGTGAAAATTTGACAGAGTCCATTTTATACCCAATTTTCGTCAGAGACCATTTTATACCTAAAAATGAACAGAGTCTACTTTGAGAGCAAAATTCGTCAGAGACAGTTTTTAGCTCATATTTCATCAGAGTCCAATTATCAACAGAAATTCGCCAGAGTCTACTTTGAGAGCAAAATTCGTCAGAGACAGTTTTAAGCTCATATTTCATCAGAGTCCAATTATCAACAGAAATTCGCCAGAGTCTACTTTGAGAGCAAAATTCGTCAGAGACAGTTTTAAGCTCATATTTCATCAGAGTCCAATTATCAACAGAAATTCGCCAGAGTCCACTTTGTGAGGAAAATTCGTCAGAGATAGTTTTAAGCTCAAATTTCATCAGAGTCCAGTTTATACCGAAAATTCGCCAGAGTCTACTTTGTGCCAAATATTCAGAGTCCAGTTCATGATCGAAATTAATCAGAGTCCAATTAAAGACCCAAATTTGACAGAGACCACATTTTCGCTACTAGCAGTCCAATCCCCCTGAAATTTTAAACAGTCATATTTCAGACGTAGTAAATAAGATCAAGTCAGTTACTGAGCTCCAGCTCTTGTCCCCCACCCTCTTCCACCCTCAAGTCTTTGTAAATAAACCATCAATTTCCCCGAAATTTTTACCCTCTGTATTTCAGACATAGTAAATATGAAGTAAAACAAATATAAAACTCTAGCTCTTGTCCTCTGTCCAAGTTCACTCATGAAAATTCATTACTATCAGTCCAAATCCCCCTGAGATTTAAACACCCAACTACATTTTCAGACATAGTAAATAAAAACCAGTTCAGTTATCAAGTTTCAACTCTTGTGCCCCCAGCTTAGTTCATTTGTACAAGTTCTTTATTTTCCAACTAAATCAACCTGAGATTTAAAATCACCTTATTTTCTAACGTAGTAAAATTAATCTGGACATTAGCCAAGTTTCCATTTCCTCAGCCTTAGATCATCAGACATAAATATATTCAATCAAGTCCATCTCCAGCCTAACTCTTATCCGAGTACACACATAACCCCAACCTGTGTAATTATCTTTCACCCCCTCCCACCTTCCTCCATCCCATCTCACCTTACCCTTTCCCTCCCTTACCTTCTCATCCCCAACGTATCCAAACCTTCAATAATCATACTGTATTTGCATATTTTCTCTATATTCAGCTGTGTTCTTCACATTTTGTCCATGTTTTCTGTGTTCATTCCATGTTCTACAAATGTTCACAGCATGCTCAGTTCAATTCTTTTCACCTGTTTTTTCTCATTTTTTCTGTAATCTTTCTCTTAGTCTCATTATGTTCTCTACAAATTCTAGTCATATTTTCTATGTACATCATATGTTCTCTGTATAACTTTTATACTCAATATTCATGTTCTCAATGTTCTTAGCTTGTTCTTCGCATGTTCAGTGTTCATTCTTTGTAATCCCTATTCTCCTTATCATGTTTTCATGTTCTCTGTAAGTTCATATTCCCAGCATGTTCACTGTATTCATCAACTTTTCTTACATATGTTCTTTGCCATGTTCCCCATATGTTCTCTGGGTTTTTCCCCTTACATGTTATTTAACGTTCCTTAACTAAAAAAATCTTTCGCCAATCAACTAAAACATAGTCACTTTCGTCATTTCTCAACTAAACTTATTATCCAGTCAACTAAAAATTGTCAAAGGAATCTTTCCAACACTGTTCATAACTAAACTTATTCCCTAGTCATCAGAAAATAACCGTGTTCTTCATGTTTCATTGTCATTTCATAACTAAAATTATCCATCAATCAACAGAAAAAAGTCATATTCATCATTTCGTAACAGCCATTATGTTTTCGTCAAGTAAGAAAATATAGTCAAAGATATCTATCATCGTCGTTCTTAACTGACATTTATACTTTGTGGAGCACTAAAAAATAGTCAAATGTAACTTTTTCAACACTTTCGTAACTAAAATTATATGTCGCTAAGTAAGAAAAATTGTCAAAGGAATCTTTCCAGCACTGTTCTTAACTGACATTATACTTTGGGGAGCACAAAAAATAGTCTCCCTCGTCATGTTTTGTCTTTTTCCATAACTAAAAGTATTCATCAGTCAACTAAAAAATAGTTACTTCATCATGTTTCCTTGTCATTTCTTAACTGAAATATCACTTCTCTCATTTAAAATAGTCATGTGTAGCCTCTTTCCAACACTGTTCTTAACTAAAGTAACCTTTCACTTCGCTAAAATAGTCATATTCATCATTGTTCCTAACTAAATTATATGTCGTTAAGTAAGAAATATAGTCAAAGACTCTCTTCGAGACATCAAAGACATCCTTTAAGACTTCAATGGGACTCTTCGAGATATCAAAAGACACTCTCAAACACTCAAAAATTTACTTGCATCCTCAAAGTTAATCTCAGAGGCATAAAAGTTATTCTCGGAGCTATCAAATTAATCTCTAAAACAACAAAAGTTAATCTCTGTCATCAAAGTTGATCGGCAAGATATCTTCGAGACATCAAAGTTACTTTTCATTACATCAAAGACGCATTCAAATACTACCCATGTTCTCAGAAGTCATTCTCAAAGTCATCAAAGTTATTCAAAGAGCTAACAAAAGTTATTCTCAGAGTCACTTTCGTTCTTCAGAGAAACTTTCCAAAACATCTTTGTTCATCAAAGTTATTCTCAGAGTTAACAAAGGTAATCTCTAACTCACTCTCGTACATCAAAGTTGTTTCAAAGACATCAAAGGTAATCTCAGAGTTATCCAAAGATATTCTCATGTCCACAAAAGTTATTCTGAGCTATCAAAGTTAATCTCAAACATCTCCGTTCATAAAAGTTATTCTCTATGTCATCAAAAGTTATTCTCTGAGCTAACATAATACTACTCATGTTCTCAAAGACATTCTCCAATTCATCAATGTTGTTTCAAAGACATCAAAGTTAATCTCAGAGTTATCCAAAGACATTCTCAAAGTCATCTAAAGTTATTCTCTAAGACATCAAAGTTATTCTAAGAGTTATCAAAAGTTATTCTCAGTCATGTTATGTTATTCTCTAACTCACTTCCATTCATCAAAGACATTCTCTAAGCCCTCAAAGTTATTCTCTAAGACAACAAAGTCATTCCCAGAGTCATCAAAAAGTTATTCTTCGAAACATAAAATTTGCTCTGTAAGATATCTTCGTTCATCAAACTTATTCTCAGAGATATCTAAAGTTATTCTCAGAACAATCCAAAGATATTCTCATGTCCACAAAAGTTATTCTGAGCTATCAAAGTTAATCTCAGACATCTTCATTCATAAAGTTATTCTCAGTCATGAAATGTTATTCTCTAAGTAACTTTCCGTTCATCAAAGATATTCTCTAAGTCCTGAAAGTTATTCTCTAAGACAGCAAAGTTATTCTCTGAGCTAACAAAATACTACTCATGTTCTCAAAGACATTCTCAAAGTCATCAAAGTTATTCACAGAGTCATCAAAGTTATTCTGTAACTCACTTTTGTTCATTAAAGTTAATTTCTATGTTATAAAAGTTATTCTCAGAGCTAACAAAATACTACTCATGTTCTCAGAAGTCATTCTCAAACTCATCAAAGTTATTCTCAGAGTCATCAAAAGTTGTTCTCTAAAACATCAATGTTGCTATCTAAGACATCAAAGATGTTCTCTAAATCATAAAAGTTAATCTTAACTCACCTTCGTTCATTAGAGAAACTTTCCAATCCATATTCGTTGACCAGAGTTATTCTCAGAGTCATCAAAGCGATCTCTAATTCATCTTCGTTCTCCAAAAGTTGTTCTCTAAGACACCTTCATTCATCAAAGAAACTCTCCTTCTTCCATCATGTTATTCTTTAAGACATCTTCAGTCATAAAATTTTCTCTCCAAAATGTAACTAGTTCAGCTTTTCATATCAATCCTGCACTTGTTAAAATATATTTTCGCAGTCACTTTACCCTAAAACTGTTCTCTGAACTATCCTAACTTAACTTACCTTACCTTACCTATCTTACCTAACTTTACCTATCTTACCTAACTTAACCTGCATAACCTAACTTTACCTATCCTAACCTTACCTTACTTTACCTATCTTACCTAACTTTACCTATCTTACCTAACTTAACCTGCATAACCTAACTTTACCTATCCTAACCTAACTTACCTTACCTTACCTATCTTACCTAACTTTACCTATCTTACCTAACTTACCTTACCTTACCTATCTTAACCTGCTTAACCTATCTTACCTAACTTAACCTGCATAACCTAACTTTACCTATCCTAACATAACTTTCCTTACCTTACCTAACTCAACCTGCTTAACCTAACTTACCTAACTTACATAACTTAACCTAACTTACATAACTTAACCTGCTTAACCTAACTTACATAACTTAACCTAACTTACCTAACTTAACCTAACTTACCTTACCTTACCTAACTTATATAACTTGTCTTTACCTATCCTATCCTAACCTAACTTGTCTTACCTAACTTAATCTTACATTCCCAAACTGATGTATCCTAACTTATCTAGTCCAACCAGACATGCTCTAACTTACATAAGTATTCCTTCTTGTCTTTTGTGTTTCGTCAATCAGTGTCTCATATTCATTTACTCATTTCAAAGGTTAATTTCTCAAATGGACATTTTGCATTTCAAGTGTCATTTGTTTAAGATTGGGTGTTTAACCATTTCAAAGGATTTTTTGTTATATATGGGAATTTACTCGTTTCAAGGGTAAATTTCTCAAATGGTCATTTTTGCAGATCAAGGGTTATTTGTTAAAGTTCATCAAGTTGCTCATAAGTTGTATTTACTAGGTTCTATCATATGTTCTTATTCCCCAACCCTTTAACCTAACTTTTCAGATGTAGTTTATTGTGTTTTTGACATATTTGTTGAATATATTATCCTTTTCCTAACCTTTTTACCCAAACCTTCTTTCCTTCTTTACTTTGTTTTCACATATAAGTTCATTCTTTATCATAGTAATAATAAAAATTACAATAGTAAAGAATCAGATCTACTAAGACTTGAAATTGAGAAACAAGAGCTCAAGGGAGTGAGAGCATGAAAGAAGAGCAAGGAGTAAGAGAGAGGGGGCGGAAGAAAATGGGACCAAAGAAGAGAGAATGAGAGAGAGTGTGGGCATGGGAGCACTAAGACTTGAATTGAGAAAAAGAAAAACTAAGTGAATGAGAGTGAGGGTGTGAGAATTGGAGCAATAAGACTTGAATTTGAGAAACAAGAGAGCATTTGAGCAAATGAGGGAGAGAGAGGGGGAGGAAGAGAGAGAATAAGGGAGAGAGATAGAAAAGGAGGGTTAGAAGGAGTAGGAGAATCAAAGTAAAGAAGGAAAGATGGTTTGGGTAAAAAGGTTAGGAAAAGGATAATATATTCAACAAATATGTCAAAAACACAATAAACTACATCTGAAAAGTTAGGTTAAAGGGTTGGGGAATAAGAACATAAGATAGAACCTACTAAATACACTAAGATTACAAGAGGTTAGGTTAAGGGGTTGGGGAATAAGAACATATGATAGAACCTAGTAAATACAACTTATGAGCAACTTGATGAACTTTAACAAATAACCCTTGATCTGCAAAAATGACCATTTGAGAAATTTACCCTTGAAACGAGTAAATTCCCATATATAACAAAAAATCCTTTGAAATGGTTAAACACCCAATCTTAAACAAATGACACTTGAAATGCAAAATGTCCATTTGAAAAATTAACCCTTGAAATGAGTAAATGAATATGAGACACTGATTGACGAAACACAAAAGACAAGAAGGAATACTTATGTAAGTTAGAGCATGTCTGGTTGGACTAGACAAGTTAGGATACATCAGTTTGGGAATGTAAGATTAAGTTAGGTAAGACAAGTTAGGTTAGGATAGGATAGGTAAAGACAAGTTATATAAGTTAGGTAAGGTAAGGTAAGTTAGGTTAAGTTAGGTAAGTTAGGTTAAGTTATGTAAGTTAGGTTAAGCAGGTTAAGTTATGTAAGTTAGGTTAAGTTATGTAAGTTAGGTAAGTTAGGTTAAGCAGGTTGAGTTAGGTAAGGTAAGGAAAGTTATGTTAGGATAGGTAAAGTTAGGTTATGCAGGTTAAGTTAGGTAAGATAGGTTAAGCAGGTTAAGATAGGTAAGGTAAGGTAAGTTAGGTAAGATAGGTAAAGTTAGGTAAGATAGGTAAGGTAAGGTAAGTTAGGTTAGGATAGGTAAAGTTAGGTTATGCAGGTTAAGTTAGGTAAGATAGGTAAAGTTAGGTAAGATAGTGTCACGTGGGGGTGGGCGGTCCGGGGCTCTGCTAACACTCGGCTGCTAGGGGCTCAAAAGGGCCCAAATACTCAGCCCCTCCGACTCCCTGGATTCACCGGAGTCTCCTTGGTCACACAAGATAGGACCAACAATGCCCACCTCCGCAGGTCTTTGCTTCCACCACAAAGGGGTGCCACTGATTCACCCTGGAAGCCCTTCAGTCAACCACGGGGAAACTGCTGTTAACAGTTCCGGCCTAGACCCGTGGGGGAGTGAAGGAAGACTCAGGCTTACCTATAACCATAACCTCCCTGAGTCTTGCCTGCCAGACAAAAAAAAGGTTGCAGGAACTCCTTTCCCGCCTGTCTTCTCTATCTTCCTCTTAGCAAGGTCGCCAGCTGGGTTATTATATCTGCACCCCAGCAATGCAGTTCAGTGGGTGTATCATATATCGTTTGTAGCCAGAAATGTATGCTCATAGAGAAATATCACAAATGGAGGCACACTCAAACACAGTAATAAAATGTGTGGATTTACTGACGCAAATTACATGAACACACACACACAATCACAAGTAATACATGAATATGGAATATGGATAATGAGTCTGGAGATCGTCAGCCTCTTCTTCCACGACCTCCAACTCTCCTCCAACTGGGCAGGAAGACCGGAGTCTCACACTCTCACAGGAGGGCCTCTTCACCACGTCGGCACCTCTTCTTCACTGTCCTGCCATCCATTCACACTGTCCTCTCTGACAGTCCTGGACACAAGCTGCCTTGCAGCCTACTCTACTATTAAAGTAATAAAGTCTTGCTGCCACATACACGAGTAAATATTGTGGCCTAACTAGCCTACTCATACAAGGGGTAATGGGAGGGAAAAATGATCTACCTTACACTCCTGGCTCACGACGCCTGTCCCTCGATGGTGTGAGGTTCCCACGCTTCCTTGGGTCGATCCTCGACGATCCAGGACGTTCTACAGGCCCTCAGGTGTCGTGAAGCCTTCGCGTCGTCGCCGTTCCAATCCCTGAGATTCAGCTGCCCCAATCCTGGTTCATCGATGGGCGCTGAGCTAGTCTCTATTTTTCCCCACACTCGCTTCTCCCACAGGGCGTCGCTCCTTGTCCTAGGCACGGTGTCGTCCTTCCAAGATTCTCCGTGGATGTGACCCCAGTCACAGCTAGGCTCGCTCGCCCACCTTCCAGACCTCTACGTCCAGCCAGCGGCGCCGCCCAGCGTCGTCGCCGACTATTTTCCAAGTTTGGCACTTCTCTGCTCACTGAACTTGGTTCCTCTTTGGCTTCCCAGAAGCGCAGGGTCTCCAACAACTATGATGGCGGCGATGGCCAGCTCAATCCACTGAACAAGGCTTGCAGAGCCTCCAATCCCTGAGAGCAGACCGAGGCGCGTCCTGTCGCTTCCACGGTCAGTACAACTCTGACGTTGGCGCCGCCCGGGGCACTCGGTGACGTCATGGCGGGCCCTGATTTGTCGCCCACGACCTACGTCGGCCAATCCGCGATCGGCTTGTCTCCCTTCCAAAAGGTCATATCTGCCGTAGGGGATACTGTTTCATTTTATAACAGGGCGCCAATTTTCCTTTATTTACAACTTATAATATAACCTCCTTCCATTAAATGGCAGCCGGTCTGGTCGCCACATATGTCATTAGACTCCCTGAACCTCAGAGAATCAGTAGGGAGAGCTGATATGACTCTTTAAGCCGGCAAACGAAAGAAATAGGAGAGGGCACCGTAACATACCCCTCCCCTTAAAATAAGAGTCATATCGGAAGAGCAGCACTCAAGAGGGCAATCTATACTCTTGCTCCCTCCGTTCCTGAAGTGTCACTCCTCCAGTTGGTGACGTGGCTCGTGCCACCTTGCCAGTCACTTGCCTCATTGTATCTCCACCTCGCATAGGAACGGGTGTGATGGGTGTTCCCTGAACACCTACAAGAAATCCTCTCTCCGTGGCTACGAGTGTACTCCCACGGCTCGTTACCACTGTAAGATTCAGTGCATGCAGCGCCTCCACCGCGTCGTGCACTCCGAGATAGTCTTGCATTTCCATTGCGTCCTACAGGTACTCCATGTTTCCTCCCATGATCTCCTCTTCGCCAATCTTCTCTCTTCTCGGTTCCTCTTCTCCCGTAGGTGCGTTGTCTCCTCACAGTGGCACTTGTAACCTGTACTCCATCCAGCAGCTCCCTCTCTTCCACACTAGGCTTTTGCGATGGCCCAATGCCCCTCTGGTTAGGCTGGCGCCTACCCTGGGTGTACCTATTCCCTGCTTTCTTCGTATTGCCTTTCCTATACCACTCGCTCCTTCGTTCCCGACGAACATCTTCACTCCTCCATGAGATTTTCTTCCCTGCAGACGTCTTCTTCGGTTCGTGGTTGGGCTCTTCCACCTCCCTGTGGCTCACCTCACTACGGTGGTTCGTCTTGCACCTACCACTATTCATCTGGCCGGCATAGGGTGCCTTGCATCGTGGCTCCTCCACTCTGCCCCTCACTGCCGTTCGCTCATCCACTGAGCTTACTTTATTCACGTTTCTGTATGGAGGGAGTGCGGTCTGCAGCCTCTTCACCGCCCCAGGCGTTTGTACAGCTGCTCCTCGCCACTCCTCCACACGCATCATCAGGCTTAGTCGGAGGTCCCCGTCGGGGTTTTCCACAACCTCCGACGACCTCTCTGCACTCTCGCCCTCGTTGTCGTCGTCTCTGGCGACGTTTTCCCTGGCGAAGTCGGCTTCCTCACGACCATCTGGAACGACCGATACCTCACCTGGCAGGGTTGTACCGCTGCTTGCAACATAGGCACTCCTGGCCCAATCGGGTTGTATCCTGCCTCCTCCGAGGTCATTACCCAGCACCATCTGTACATGCTCTAGGGGTAACTTAGGGGCTACAGCTACTATAGGGTTCTCGACTCCGCAGTCGGCAATCAGCTGTACTTCGTGAAGTGGCAACCTGTATTCCTCCCCCACACTGCGTATCCTCACCACTCCCACAGGTGAATCATTAAATTCCTTGGGGAGAATACTCCTGGTCACCATACTTATGTCAGCACCCGTATCTCGAAGCACGGCAACCTCCACTGGGTCTGACTTTCCAAACTTCACGTTGGCCCCGAAAACGAAGGGATGTTCACCCAACTTCATTTCCCAACCATTCACGTTGGGTCCACTATAATATGGGGTGTGAACAAACACTCTCTCCTCTTCCAACATTAATCCTACATTCCTTTGGTGCTCCTCACACTCGCGGGCATAATGTCCTCTCACGCCACAGTTGTAGCATCGGCTGCCTCTCCTGGGCGGCCACTCGCCAGTCACTCTGGCGGTACCACTTGCAGACGTCCCCTGGGTCCTCCTTGGACTCCCTGTCGTCGTATCCGGGACTGCAGCACTTGCTCCCGAGTTAGGTCCATTGCTCACAGCTTGGGGCTTCCTCCCCGCGTCTCTTGAGCTCTTGAACCACGTTACTTCATCGGGCACACTACTCTTGGGAGAGTCCCCACCTGTCCTCGCTCCTCCTGAACTCCTAAAGTTCCCTCCCGACCTGGGGTAAGGCGAGTGTCTGGGCGGCCCCTCCCTCCTGATATGTAGTACCTCCTCCAGCATGTCGGCTCGATCCGCTGCAGCCTTCAGGTCCTTAATACCTGCCTCTCTCACCCTTACTCGCAACTCAGGATGGAGCACCGACATGAACTTCTCCATCACTATCAGTCGTTTAACATCATCCACCGACTCCGCTTCCTCCGCCTTCAACCATCGTAGGAATTTCCGTTCCATATCCCTGGCGGTCTCGGCGTAAGTCTTTCCCGACGCTCTTGTACACTCTCTGAACCGCTTCCGGTACATCTCCGGAGTCAGCCGGAATGAGTGGAGAACCGCATTCTTAATCGCGTCATAACTAGTACACTCCTCTAGGTCCAGCATGTTATAGGCTTCCCGGGCCTCACCAGTCAACCTGCCCTGGACCAGAGCAGCCCAATCATCTTCCGGCCACTCCTTCAGAGTCGCTATCCGTTCAAAGTGTTCGAAGAACGCCTCAGCTTCTTGTGGTTCGAACGTAGGTAAGTCACGTTCCCTTACCTTGAGGTCATCCCGCCGTGCAGGTAGTGAGGGCAGACCACGTTCAACGCGACGCAATTCGACTTCTTTCCTTGCCTTTATCTCCTCCAGTCGCAGTTGTCTCTCTCCTTCTTCTCGCTGCAGCCGAGCTTCTCGCTCCTCTCGCTGCAGCTGCAGCCGTGCTTCTCGCTCACCTCGCTGCAGCTCAGCTGCACGTTCCTCTCGCTGCAGCTCAGCTGCACGTTCCTCTCGCTGCAGCTCAGCTGCACGTTCCTCTCGCTGCATTTGCGCTTCTCTTTCCTCTCGTCGCAGCTGGGCTTCCAGTTGCATCTTCATTATTTCCAGTTGCAGGCTCCTCTTACTACAGCTGGACCTTCCACTGCTCCCATGTTCACTGTGAATTCTCTCCACACTGGTAGGCGCTTGGGGTGGCCCTAGTCGGGACGGTTCACCTTGCGACGGCTCTTCTCGAGACGGCTCCTCTTGAGATGGCTCCTCTCCCGTCGCTTCCTCTCGAGCTGTGAGCTGTGCCATGATCTCTATCCTTCGCTCCGCTACCTTAGTCGTCCTCAACCTGATCCCAAAGTGGTTTGCCACTTGTTGGAGCTGGGCCTTGGTGCACTCTTCCAAAATTCTCTCGCCCCTTGTGTCAATAAATTTCTTTACTTTGTCTTCCTCCATCTCTATATCATTGAGCATACACGACAGCACAGACAAGTTAGTAGGCACTAATTTCACCGTTTCAGTCCCTTAGCTGGTTGAGTAACAGTACCACCGAATTCACTGGCCACACTGTATTAGTACCCTGGCAACACTTGTCTTGCAATTTGGTCCACACTGTAGCTTGATCCACGCTTCCTGGCGAAGTTCCCAGTTCTTGGCTACTGGGGTTCGAATCCTGGCGAGGTCGCCAGTTCTCTTGTCACGTGGGGGTGGGCGGTCCGGGGCTCTGCTAACACTCGGCTGCTAGGGGCTCAAAAGGGCCCAAATACTCAGCCCCTCCGACTCCCTGGATTCACCGGAGTCTCCTTGGTCACACAAGATAGGACCAACAATGCCCACCTCCGCAGGTCTTTGCTTCCACCACAAAGGGGTGCCACTGATTCACCCTGGAAGCCCTTCAGTCAACCACGGGGAAACTGCTGTTAACAGTTCCGGCCTAGACCCGTGGGGGAGTGAAGGAAGACTCAGGCTTACCTATAACCATAACCTCCCTGAGTCTTGCCTGCCAGACAAAAAAAAGGTTGCAGGAACTCCTTTCCCGCCTGTCTTCTCTATCTTCCTCTTAGCAAGGTCGCCAGCTGGGTTATTATATCTGCACCCCAGCAATGCAGTTCAGTGGGTGTATCATATATCGTTTGTAGCCAGAAATGTATGCTCATAGAGAAATATCACAAATGGAGGCACACTCAAACACAGTAATAAAATGTGTGGATTTACTGACGCAAATTATATGAACACACACACACAATCACAAGTAATACATGAATATGGAATATGGATAATGAGTCTGGAGATCGTCAGCCTCTTCTTCCACGACCTCCAACGCTCCTCCAACTGGGCAGGAAGACCGGAGTCTCACACTCTCACAGGAGGGCCTCTTCACCACGTCGGCACCTCTTCTTCACTGTCCTGCCATCCATACACACTGTCCTCTCTGACAGTCCTGGACACAAGCTGCCTTGCAGCCTACTCTACTATTAAAGTAATAAAGTCTTGCTGCCACATACACGAGTAAATATTGTGGCCTAACTAGCCTACTCATACAAGGGGTAATGGGAGGGAAAAATGATCTACCTTACACTCCTGGCTCACGACGCCTGTCCCTCGATGGTGTGAGGTTCCCACGCTTCCTTGGGTCGATCCTCGACTATCCAGGACGTTCTACAGGCCCTCAGGTGTCGTGAAGCCTTCGCGTCGTCGCCGTTCCAATCCCTGAGATTCAGCTGCCCCAATCCTGGTTCATCGATGGGCGCTGAGCTAGTCTCTATTTTTCCCCACACTCGCTTCTCCCACAGGGCGTCGCTCCTTGTCCTAGGCACGGTGTCGTCCTTCCAAGATTCTCCGTGGATGTGACCCCAGTCACAGCTAGGCTCGCTCGCCCACCTTCCAGACCTCTACGTCCAGCCAGCGGCGCCGCCCAGCGTCGTCGCCGACTATTTTCCAAGTTTGGCACTTCTCTGCTCACTGAACTTGGTTCCTCTTTGGCTTCCCAGAAGCGCAGGGTCTCCAACAACTATGATGGCGGCGATGGCCAGCTCAATCCACTGAACAAGGCTTGCAGAGCCTCCAATCCCTGAGAGCAGACCGAGGCGCGTCCTGTCGCTTCCACGGTCAGTACAACTCTGACGTTGGCGCCGCCCGGGGCACTCGGTGACGTCATGGCGGGCCCTGATTTGTCGCCCACGACCTACGTCGGCCAATCCGCGATCGGCTTGTCTCCCTTCCAAAAGGTCATATCTGCCGTAGGGGATACTGTTTCATTTTATAACAGGGCGCCAATTTTCCTTTATTTACAACTTATAATATAACCTCCTTCCATTAAATGGCAGCCGGTCTGGTCGCCACATATGTCATTAGACTCCCTGAACCTCAGAGAATCAGTAGGGAGAGCTGATATGACTCTTTAAGCCGGCAAACGAAAGAAATAGGAGAGGGCACCGTAACAATAGGTAAAGTAAGGTAAGGTAAGTTAGGTTAGGATAGGTAAAGTTAGGTTATGCAGGTTAAGTTAGGTAAGATAGGTAAAGTTAGGTAAGATAGGTAAGGTAAGGTAAGTTAAGTTAGGATAGTTCAGAGAACAGTTTTAGGGTAAAGTGACTGCGAAAATATATTTTAACAAGTGCAGGATTGGTATGAAAATCTGAACTAGTTACATTTTGGAGAGAAAATTTTATGACTGAAGATGTCTTAAAGAATAACATGATGGAAGAAGGAGAGTTTCTTTGATGAATGAAGGTGTCTTAGAGAACAACTTTTGGAGAACGAAGATGAATTAGAGATCGCTTTGATGACTCTGAGAAAAACTCTGGTCAACGAATATGGATTGGAAAGTTTCTCTAATGAACGAAGGTGAGTTAAGATTAACTTTTATGATTTAGAGAACATCTTTGATGTCTTAGATAGCAACATTGATGTTTTAGAGAACAACTTTTGATGACTCTGAGAATAACTTTGATGAGTTTGAGAATGACTTCTGAGAACATGAGTAGTATTTTGTTAGCTCTGAGAATAACTTTTATAACATAGAAATTAACTTTAATGAACAAAAGTGAGTTACAGAATAACTTTGATGACTCTGTGAATAACTTTGATGACTTTGAGAATGTCTTTGAGAACATGAGTAGTATTTTGTTAGCTCAGAGAATAACTTTGCTGTCTTAGAGAATAACTTTCAGGACTTAGAGAATATCTTTGATGAACGGAAAGTTACTTAGAGAATAACATTTCATGACTGAGAATAACTTTATGAATGAAGATGTCTGAGATTAACTTTGATAGCTCAGAATAACTTTTGTGGACATGAGAATATCTTTGGATTGTTCTGAGAATAACTTTAGATATCTCTGAGAATAAGTTTGATGAACGAAGATATCTTACAGAGCAAATTTTATGTTTCGAAGAATAACTTTTTGATGACTCTGGGAATGACTTTGTTGTCTTAGAGAATAACTTTGAGGGCTTAGAGAATGTCTTTGATGAATGGAAGTGAGTTAGTGAATAACATAACATGACTGAGAATAACTTTTGATAACTCTTAGAATAACTTTGATGTCTTAGAGAATAACTTTAGATGACTTTGAGAATGTCTTTGGATAACTCTGAGATTAACTTTGATGTCTTTGAAACAACATTGATGAATTGGAGAATGTCTTTGAGAACATGAGTAGTATTATGTTAGCTCAGAGAATAACTTTTGATGACATAGAGAATAACTTTTATGAACGGAGATGTTTGAGATTAACTTTGATAGCTCAGAATAACTTTTGTGGACATGAGAATATCTTTGGATAACTCTGAGATTACCTTTGATGTCTTTGAAACAACTTTGATGTACGAGAGTGAGTTAGAGATTACCTTTGTTAACTCTGAGAATAACTTTGATGAACAAAGATGTTTTGGAAAGTTTCTCTGAAGAACGAAAGTGACTCTGAGAATAACTTTTCTTAGCTCTTTGAATAACTTTGATGACTTTGAGAATGACTTCTGAGAACATGGGTAGTATTTGAATGCGTCTTTGATGTAATGGAAAGTAACTTTGATGTCTCGAAGATATCTTGCAGATCAACTTTGATGACAGAGATTAACTTTTGTTGTTTTAGAGATTAATTTGATAGCTCCGAGAATAACTTTTATGCCTCTGAGATTAACTTTGAGGATGCAAGTAAATTTTTGAGTGTTTGAGAGTGTCTTTTGATATCTCGAAGAGTCCCATTGAAGTCTTAAAGGATGTCTTTGATGTCTCGAAGAGAGTTTTTGACTATATTTCTTACTTAACGACATATAATTTAGTTAGGAACAATGATGAATATGACTATTTTAGCGAAGTGAAAGGTTACTTTAGTTAAGAACAGTGTTGGAAAGAGGCTACACATGACTATTTTAAATGAGAGAAGTGATATTTCGGTTAAGAAATGACAAGGAAACATGATGAAGTAACTATTTTTTAGTTGACTGATGAATACTTTTAGTTATGGAAAAAGACAAAACATGACGAGGGAGACTATTTTTTGTGCTCCCCAAAGTATAATGTCAGTTAAGAACAGTGCTGGAAAGATTCCTTTGACAATTTTTCTTACTTAGCGACATATAATTTTAGTTACGAAAGTGTTGAAAAAGTTACATTTGACTATTTTTTAGTGCTCCACAAAGTATAAATGTCAGTTAAGAACGACGATGATAGATATCTTTGACTATATTTTCTTACTTGACGAAAACATAATGGCTGTTACGAAATGATGAATATGACTTTTTTCTGTTGATTGATGGATAATTTTAGTTATGAAATGACAATGAAACATGAAGAACACGGTTATTTTCTGATGACTAGGGAATAAGTTTAGTTATGAACAGTGTTGGAAAGATTCCTTTGACAATTTTTAGTTGACTGGATAATAAGTTTAGTTGAGAAATGACGAAAGTGACTATGTTTTAGTTGATTGGCGAAAGATTTTTTTAGTTAAGGAACGTTAAATAACATGTAAGGGGAAAAACCCAGAGAACATATGGGGAACATGGCAAAGAACATATGTAAGAAAAGTTGATGAATACAGTGAACATGCTGGGAATATGAACTTACAGAGAACATGAAAACATGATAAGGAGAATAGGGATTACAAAGAATGAACACTGAACATGCGAAGAACAAGCTAAGAACATTGAGAACATGAATATTGAGTATAAAAGTTATACAGAGAACATATGACGTACATAGAAAATATGACTAGAATTTGTAGAGAACATAATGAGACTAAGAGAAAGATTACAGAAAAAATGAGAAAAAACATGTGAAAAGAATTGAACTGAGCATGCTGTGAACATTTGTAGAACATGGAATGAACACAGAAAACATGGACAAAATGTGAAGAACACAGCTGAATATAGAGAAAATATGCAAATACAGTATGATTATTGAAGGTTTGGATACGTTGGGGATGAGAAGGTAAGGGAGGGAAAGGGTAAGGTGAGATGGGATGGAGGAAGGTGGGAGGGGGTGAAAGATAATTACACAGGTTGGGGTTATGTGTGTACTCGGATAAGAGTTAGGCTGGAGATGGACTTGATTGAATATATTTATGTCTGATGATCTAAGGCTGAGGAAATGGAAACTTGGCTAATGTCCAGATTAATTTTACTACGTTAGAAAATAAGGTGATTTTAAATCTCAGGGTGATTTAGTTGGAAAATAAAGAACTTGTACAAATGAACTAAGCTGGGGGCACAAGAGTTGAAACTTGATAACTGAACTGGTTTTTATTTACTATGTCTGAAAATGTAGTTGGGTGTTTAAATCTCAGGGGGATTTGGACTGATAGTAATGAATTTACATGAGTGAACTTGGACAGAGGACAAGAGCTAGAGTTTTATATTTGTTTTACTTCATATTTACTATGTCTGAAATACAGAGGGTAAAAATTTCGGGGAAATTGATGGTTTATTTACAAAGACTTGAGGGTGGAAGAGGGTGGGGGACAAGAGCTGGAGCTCAGTAACTGACTTGATCTTATTTACTACGTCTGAAATATGACTGTTTAAAATTTCAGGGGGATTGGACTGCTAGTAGCTAAAATGTGGTCTCTGTCAAATTTGGGTCTTTAATTGGACTCTGATTAATTTCGATCATGAACTGGACTCTGAATATTTGGCACAAAGTAGACTCTGGCGAATTTTCGGTATAAACTGGACTCTGATGAAATTTGAGCTTAAAACTATCTCTGACGAATTTTCCTCACAAAGTGGACTCTGGCGAATTTCTGTTGATAATTGGACTCTGATGAAATATGAGCTTAAAACTGTCTCTGACGAATTTTGCTCTCAAAGTAGACTCTGGCGAATTTCTGTTGATAATTGGACTCTGATGAAATATGAGCTTAAAACTGTCTCTGACGAATTTTGCTCTCAAAGTAGACTCTGGCGAATTTCTGTTGATAATTGGACTCTGATGAAATATGAGCTAAAAACTGTCTCTGACGAATTTTGCTCTCAAAGTAGACTCTGTTCATTTTTAGGTATAAAATGGTCTCTGACGAAAATTGGGTATAAAATGGACTCTGTCAAATTTTCACAGATTACAGGACACTGATGAAATTTGCTCTCAAAGTAGACTCTGGCGAATTTCTGTTGATAATTGGACTCTGATGAAATATGAGCTAAATACTGTCTCTGACTAATTTTGCTCTCAAAGTAGACTCTGACGAAAATTGGGTATAAAATGGACTCTGTCAAATTTTCGCAGATTACAGGACTCTGATGAAATTTCAGCTTAAAACTGTCTCTGACTAATTTTGGTCTTTACAGGTGAAATAGCCGTAAATGGATATAAAACTAAATGTTATGGATAAGTGGTCTGTTTTCCTTAACAAAACATCTAAGACAATATTCTCGGAAAATGGTCCTTTTACAAATTCGGTCATAAACATATAAATAAACTTCTATGACTATTTGAAACTCTGAAAATAGTTGTAAGGAAATAGGAGGAGAGAGAGAGAGAGGGACGGTCCAGATATTATTATGGAGAAGATAAGATATGATAAGAAGCGTCTGGCTGACGTCTAAAGTAAACACAAGTGAGGCGATAGATTGCTATTTCTCCCATAAGGCCTTAACAAACTTCTATGTCTCGGAAATTATTTTCATCATAAGAAACCCTTACTTCTAAAATCTGTGACTGACAAAATTTACCTGAAAACCCCCAAGCGCTACACACGAATTTCCAGAAAAAAAAAGGTACCTGTGGCGCTTACAGTCCACAGGGGCCCTCTCGCCAAAAAAAATGGGGACCTGTGGCGCTTACAGTCCACAGGGGTCCTCTGCCCAAAAAAAAAAAGGTACCTGTGGCGCTTACACCCCACAGGGGTCCTCTGCCCAAAAAAAAAATGGGGACCTGTGGCGCTTCCTCCCTACTACTCACAGCCACCCTGGTGCCTCACAGCCACCCTGGTGCCTTACAGCCACCCCGGTGCCTCCCAGCCACCCCAGTGCCTCACAGCCACCCCGGTGCCTCACAGCCACCCCAGTGCCTCACAGCCACCCTGGCGACTCCCAGCCACCCTAGCGCCTCTCAGCCACCCCGGTGCCTCCCAGCCACCCCAGTGCCTCACAGCCACCTCGGTGCCTCACAGCCACCCCGGTGCCTCACAGCCACCCTGGTGCCTCACAGCCACCCCAGTGCCTCACAGCCACCCTGGTGCCTCACAGCCACCCCAGTGCCTCACAGCCACCCCGGTGCCTCACAGCCATCCAGGTGCCTCACAGCCACCCCGGTGCCTCACAGCCATCCCGGTGCCTCACAGCCATCCCGGCGCCTCACAGCCACCCCGGTGCCTCACAGCCACCCCGGTGCCTCACAGCCATCCCGGTGCTTCACAGCCACCCTGGTGCCTCACAGCCACCCCGGTGCCTCACAGCCACCCCGGCGCCTCACAGCCACCCCGGTGCCTCACAGCCACCCCGGTGCCTCACAGCCACCCCGGCGCCTCACAGCCATCCCGGTGCCTCACAGCCATCCCGTTGCCTCACAGCCACTCCGGCGCCTCACAGCCACCCCGGCGCCTCACAGCCACCCCGGCGCCTCACAGCCACCCCGGCGCCTCACAGCCACCCCGGCGCCTCACAGCCACCCCGGCGCCTCACAGCCACCCCGGCGCCTCACAGTCACCCCGGCGCCTCACAGCCACCCCGGCGCCTCACAGCCACCCCGGCGCCTCACAGCCACCCCGGCGCCTCACAGCCACCCCGGCGCCTCACAGTCACCCCGGCGCCTCACAGCCACCACGGCGCCTCACAGCCACCCCGGCGCCTCACAGCCACCCCAGCGCCTCACAGTCACCCCGGCGCCTCACAGCCACCACGGCGCCTCACAGCCACCCCGGCGCCTCACAGCCACCCCGGCGCCTCACAGCCACCCCGGCGCCTCACAGCCACCCCGGCGCCTCACAGTCACCCCGGCGCCTCACAGCCACCACGGCGCCTCACAGTCACCCCGGCGCCTCACAGCCACCACGGCGCCTCACAGCCACCACGGCGCCTTACAGCCACCACGGCGCCTCACAGCCACCACGGCGCCTCACAGCCACCTCGGCGCCTCACAGCCACCCTGGCGCCTCACAGCCACCCCGGCGCCTCACAGCTACCCTGGCGCCTCACAGCCACCCCGGCGCCTCACAGCCACCCTGGCGCCTCACAGCCACCCCGGCGCCTCACAGCCACCCTGGCGCCTCACAGCCACCCCGGTGCCTCACAGCCACCCCGGCGCCTCACAGCCACCCCGGCGCCTCACAGCCACCCCGGCGCCTCACAGCCACCCCGGCGCCTCACAGCCACCCCGGCGCCTCACAGCCACCCCGGCGCCTCACAGCCACCACGGCGCCTCACAGCCACCCCGGCGCCTCACAGCCACCACGGCGCCTCACAGCCACCACGGCGCCTCACAGCCACCCTGGCGCCTCACAGCCACCACGGCGCCTCACAGCCACCCCGGCGCCTCACAGCCACCACGGCGCCTCACAGCCACCACGGCGCCTCACAGCCACCACGGCGCCTCACAGCCACCACGGCGCCTCACAGCCACCACGGCGCCTCACTGCCACCACGGCGCCTCACAGCCACCACGGCGCCTCACAGCCACCACGGCGCCTCACAGCCACCACGGCGCCTCACAGCAACCAAGGCGCCTCACAGCCACCACGGTGCCTCACAGCCACCCCGGCGCCTCACAGCCACCACGGCGCCTCACAGCCACCACGGCGCCTCACAGCCACCACGGCGCCTCACAGCCACCACGGCGCCTCACAGCCACCCCGGCGCCTCACAGCCACCACGGCGCCTCACAGCCACCACGGCGCCTCACAGCCACCACGGCGCCTCACAGCCACCACGGCGCCTCACAGCCACCACGGCGCCTCACAGCCACCACGGCGCCTCACAGCCTCCACGGCGCCTCACAGCCACCACGGCGCCTCACAGCCACCACGGGGCCTCACAGCCACCACGGCGCCTCACAGCCACCCCGGCGCCTCACAGCCACCACGGCGCCTCACAGCCACCACGGCGCCTCACAGCCACCACGGCGCCTCACAGCCACCACGGCGCCTCACAGCCACCACGGCGCCTCACAGCCACCCCGGCGCCTCACAGCCACCACGGCGCCTCACAGCCACCACGGCGCCTCACAGCCACCACGGCGCCTCACAGCCACCACGGCGCCTCACAGCCACCACGGCGCCTCACAGCCACCCCGGCGCCTCACAGCCACCACGGCGCCTCACAGCCACCACGGCGCCTCACAGCCACCACGGCGCCTCACAGCCACCACGGCGCCTCACAGCCACCACGGCGCCTCACAGCCACCACGGCGCCTCACAGCTACCCCGGCGCCTCACAGCCACCACGGCGCCTCACAGCCACCCTGGCGCCTCACAGCCACCACGGCGCCTCACAGCCACCCTGGTGCCTTACAGCCACCCCGGTGCCTCCCAGCCACCCCAGTGCCTCACAGCCACCCCGGTGCCTCACAGCCACCCCAGTGCCTCACAGCCACCCTGGCGACTCCCAGCCACCCTAGCGCCTCTCAGCCACCCCGGTGCCTCCCAGCCACCCCAGTGCCTCACAGCCACCTCGGTGCCTCACAGCCACCCCGGTGCCTCACAGCCACCCTGGTGCCTCACAGCCACCCCAGTGCCTCACAGCCACCCTGGTGCCTCACAGCCACCCCAGTGCCTCACAGCCACCCCGGTGCCTCACAGCCATCCAGGTGCCTCACAGCCACCCCGGTGCCTCACAGCCATCCCGGTGCCTCACAGCCACCCCGGCGCCTCACAGCCACCCCGGTGCCTCACAGCCACCCCGGTGCCTCACAGCCATCCCGGTGCTTCACAGCCACCCTGGTGCCTCACAGCCACCCCGGTGCCTCACAGCCACCCCGGCGCCTCACAGCCACCCCGGTGCCTCACAGCCACCCCGGTGCCTCACAGCCACCCCGGCGCCTCACAGCCATCCCGGTGCCTCACAGCCATCCCGTTGCCTCACAGCCACTCCGGCGCCTCACAGCCACCCCGGCGCCTCACAGCCACCCCGGCGCCTCACAGCCACCCCGGCGCCTCACAGCCACCCCGGCGCCTCACAGCCACCCCGGCGCCTCACAGCCACCCCGGCGCCTCACAGTCACCCCGGCGCCTCACAGCCACCCCGGCGCCTCACAGCCACCCCGGCGCCTCACAGCCACCCCGGCGCCTCACAGCCACCCCGGCGCCTCACAGTCACCCCGGCGCCTCACAGCCACCACGGCGCCTCACAGCCACCCCGGCGCCTCACAGCCACCCCAGCGCCTCACAGTCACCCCGGCGCCTCACAGCCACCACGGCGCCTCACAGCCACCCCGGCGCCTCACAGCCACCCCGGCGCCTCACAGCCACCCCGGCGCCTCACAGCCACCCCGGCGCCTCACAGTCACCCCGGCGCCTCACAGCCACCACGGCGCCTCACAGTCACCCCGGCGCCTCACAGCCACCACGGCGCCTCACAGCCACCACGGCGCCTTACAGCCACCACGGCGCCTCACAGCCACCACGGCGCCTCACAGCCACCTCGGCGCCTCACAGCCACCCTGGCGCCTCACAGCCACCCCGGCGCCTCACAGCTACCCTGGCGCCTCACAGCCACCCCGGCGCCTCACAGCCACCCTGGCGCCTCACAGCCACCCCGGCGCCTCACAGCCACCCTGGCGCCTCACAGCCACCCCGGTGCCTCACAGCCACCCCGGCGCCTCACAGCCACCCCGGCGCCTCACAGCCACCCCGGCGCCTCACAGCCACCCCGGCGCCTCACAGCCACCCCGGCGCCTCACAGCCACCCCGGCGCCTCACAGCCACCACGGCGCCTCACAGCCACCACGGCGCCTCACAGCCACCCCGGCGCCTCACAGCCACCACGGCGCCTCACAGCCACCCTGGCGCCTCACAGCCACCCTGGCGCCTCACAGCCACCACGGCGCCTCACAGCCACCCCGGCGCCTCACAGCCACCACGGCGCCTCACAGCCACCACGGCGCCTCACAGCCACCACGGCGCCTCACAGCCACCACGGCGCCTCACAGCCACCACGGCGCCTCACTGCCACCACGGCGCCTCACAGCCACCACGGCGCCTCACAGCCACCACGGCGCCTCACAGCCACCACGGCGCCTCACAGCAACCAAGGCGCCTCACAGCCACCACGGTGCCTCACAGCCACCCCGGCGCCTCACAGCCACCACGGCGCCTCACAGCCACCACGGCGCCTCACAGCCACCACGGCGCCTCACAGCCACCACGGCGCCTCACAGCCACCCCGGCGCCTCACAGCCACCACGGCGCCTCACAGCCACCACGGCGCCTCACAGCCACCACGGCGCCTCACAGCCACCACGGCGCCTCACAGCCACCACGGCGCCTCACAGCCACCACGGCGCCTCACAGCCTCCACGGCGCCTCACAGCCACCACGGCGCCTCACAGCCACCACGGGGCCTCACAGCCACCACGGCGCCTCACAGCCACCCCGGCGCCTCACAGCCACCACGGCGCCTCACAGCCACCACGGCGCCTCACAGCCACCACGGCGCCTCACAGCCACCACGGCGCCTCACAGCCACCACGGCGCCTCACAGCCACCCCGGCGCCTCACAGCCACCACGGCGCCTCACAGCCACCACGGCGCCTCACAGCCACCACGGCGCCTCACAGCCACCACGGCGCCTCACAGCCACCACGGCGCCTCACAGCCACCCCGGCGCCTCACAGCCACCACGGCGCCTCACAGCCACCACGGCGCCTCACAGCCACCACGGCGCCTCACAGCCACCACGGCGCCTCACAGCCACCACGGCGCCTCACAGCCACCACGGCGCCTCACAGCTACCCCGGCGCCTCACAGCCACCACGGCGCCTCACAGCCACCCTGGCGCCTCACAGCCACCACGGCGCCTCACAGCCACCACGGCGCCTCACAGCCACCACGGCGCCTCACAGCCACCACGGCGCCTCACAGCCACCACGGCGCCTCACAGCCACCACGGCGCCTCACAGCCACCCCGGCGCCTCACAGCCACCACGGCGCCTCACAGCCACCACGGCGCCTCACAGCCACCACAGCGCCTCACAGCCACCCCGGCGCCTCACAGCCACCCCGGCGCCTCACAGCCACCACGGCGCCTCACAGCCACCACGGCGCCTCACAGCCACCACGGCGCCTCACAGCCACCACGGCGCCTCACAGCCACCACGGCGCCTCACAGCCACCACGGCGCCTCACAGCCACCCCGGCGCCTCACAGCCACCCAGGCGCCTCACAGCCACCACGGCGCCTCACAGCCACCACGGCGCCTCACAGCCACCACGGCGCCTCACAGCCACCACGGCGCCTCACAGCCACCACGGCGCCTCACAGCCACCACGGCGCCTCACAGCCACCACGGCGCCTCACAGCCACCCCGGCGCCTCACAGCCACCCAGGCGCCTCACAGCCACCACGGCGCCTCACAGCCACCACGGCGCCTCACAGCCACCACGGCGCCTCACAGCCACCACGGCGCCTCACAGCTACCACGGCGCCTCACAGCCACCACGGCGCCTCACAGCCACCACGGCGCCTCACAGCCACCACGGCGCCTCACAGCCACCCCGGCGCCTCACAGCCACCCAGGCGCCTCACAGCCACCACGGCGCCTCACAGCCACCCCGGCGCCTCACAGCCACCACGGCGCCTCACAGCCACCCCGGCACCTCACAGCCACCCAGGCGCCTCACAGCCACCAGGGCGCCTCACAGCCACCCCGGCGCCTCACAGCCACCACGGCGCCTCACAGCCACCCCGGCGCCTCACAGCCACCCAGGCGCCTCACAGCCACCACGGCGCCTCACAGCCACCCCGGCGCCTCACAGCCACCCAGGCGCCTCACAGCCACCACGGCGCCTCACAGCCACCCCGGCGCCTCACAGCCACCCTGGCGCCTCACAGCCACCACGGCGCCTCACAGCCACCACGGCGAATCACAGCCACCCCGGCGCCTCACAACCACCACGGCGCCTCACAGCCACCACGGCGCCTCACAGCCACCACGGCGCCTCACAGCCACCACGGCGCCTCACAGCCACCCTGGCGCCTCACAGCCACCACGGCGCCTCACAGCCACCCCGGCGCCTCACAGCCACCACGGCGCCTCACAGCCACCACGGCGCCAGCACCTTTATATTGTTATTCATGTTCCCAGTTCACGAGTTCGTCGATATTACTCCTTCACTCTCTCCCTCTGGTGGGGACATTACTCCTTCACTCTCTCCCTCTGGTGGGGACATTACTCCTTCACTCTCTCCCTCTGGTGGGTGGGGACATTACTCCTTCACTCTCTCCCTCTGGTGGGGACATTACTCCTTCACTCTCTCCCTCTGGTGGGGACATTACTCCTTCACTTTCTTCCTCTGGTGGGGACATTACTCCTTCACTCTCTCCCTCTGGTGGGTGGGGACATTACTCCTTCACTTTCTCCCTCTGGTGAGGACATTACTCCTTCACTCTCTCCCTCTGGTGGGGACATTACTCCTTCACTCTCTCCCTCTGGTGGGGACATTACTCCTTCACTCTCTTCCTCTGGTGGGGACATTACTCCTTCACTCTCTCCCTCTGGTGGGTGGGGACATTACTCCTTCACTCTCTCCCTCTGGTGGGGACATTACTCCTTCACTCTCTCCCTCTGGTGGGGACATTACTCCTTCACTCTCTTCCTCTGGTGGGGACATTACTCCTTCACTCTCTTCCTCTGGTGGGGACATTACTCCTTCACTCTCTCCCTCTGGTGGGGACATTACTCCTTCACTCTCTCCCTCTGGTGAGGACATTACTCCTTCACTCTCCCTCTGGTGAGGACATTACTCCTTCACTCTCCCTCTGGTGAGGACATTACTCCTTCACTCTCCCTCTGGTGAGGACATTACTCCTTCACTCTCCCTCTGGTGAGGACATTACTCCTTCACTCTCTCCCTCTGGTGGGGACATTACTCCTTCACTCTCTCCCTCTGGTGGGGACATTACTCCTTCACTCTCTCCCTCTGGTGGGGACATTACTCCTTCACTCTCTCCCTCTGGTGGGGACATTACTCCTTCACTCTCTTCCTCTGGTGGGGACATTACTCCTTCACTCTCTCCCTCTGGTGGGGACATTACTCCTTCACTCTCTTCCTCTGGTGGGGACATTACTCCTTCACTCTCTCCCTCTGGTGGGGACATTACTCCTTCACTCTCTCCCTCTGGTGGGGACATTACTCCTTCACTCTCTCCCTCTGGTGGGGACATTACTCCTTCACTCTCTCCCTCTGGTGGGGACATTACTCCTTCACTCTCTTCCTCTGGTGGGGACATTACTCCTTCACTCTCTCCCTCTGGTGGGGACATTACTCCTTCACTCTCTTCCTCTGGTGGGGACATTACTCCTTCACTCTCTCCCTCTGGGTGGGACATTACTCCTTCACTCTCTCCCTCTGGTGGGGACATTACTCCTTCACTCTCTCCCTCTGGTGGGGACATTACTCCTTCACTCTCTCCCTCTGGTGGGGACATTACTCCTTGACTCTCTTCCTCTGGTGGGGACATTACCCCTTCACTCTCTTCCTCTGGTGGGGACATTACTCCTTCACTCTCTCCCTCTGGTGGGGACATTACTCCTTCACTCTCTCCCTCTGGTGGGGACATTACTCCTTCACTCTCCCTCTGGTGGGGACATTACTCCTTCACTCTCTCCCTCTGGTGGGGACATTACTCCTTCACTCTCTTCCTCTGGTGGGGACATTACTCCTTCACTCTCTCCCTCTGGTGGGGACATTACTCCTTCACTCTCTCCCTCTGGTGGGGACATTACTCCTTCACTCTCTCCCTCTGGTGGGGACATTACTCCTTCACTCTCTCCCTCTGGTGAGGATATTACTCCTTCACTCTCCCTCTGGTGAGGACATTACTCCTTCACTCTCCCTCTGGTGAGGACATTACTCCTTCACTCTCCCTCTGGTGAGGACATTACTCCTTCACTCTCCCTCTGGTGAGTACATTACTCCTTCACTCTCTCCCTCTGGTGGGGACATTACTCCTTCACTCTCTCCCTCTGGTGGGGACATTACTCCTTCACTCTCTCCCTCTGGTGGGGACATTACTCCTTCACTCTCTCCCTCTGGTGGGGACATTACTCCTTCACTCTCTTCCTCTGGTGGGGACATTACTCCTTCACTCTCTCCCTCTGGTGGGGACATTACTCCTTCACTCTCTTCCTCTGGTGGGGACATTACTCCTTCACTCTCTCCCTCTGGTGGGGACATTACTCCTTCACTCTCTCCCTCTGGTGGGGACATTAATCCTTCACTCTCTCCCTCTGGTTGGGACAATACTCCTTCACTCTCTCCCTCTGGTGGGGACATTACTCCTTCACTCTCTTCCTCTGGTGGGGACATTACTCCTTCACTCTCTCCCTCTGGTGGGGACATTACTCCTTCACTCTCTTCCTCTGGTGGGGACATTACTCCTTCACTCTCTCCCTCTGGTGGGGACATTACTCCTTCACTCTCTCCCTCTGGTGGGGACATTACTCCTTCACTCTCTCCCTCTGGTGGGGACATTACTCCTTCACTCTCTCCCTCTGGTGGGGACATTACTCCTTCACTCTCTTCCTCTGGTGGGGACATTACTCCTTCACTCTCTCCCTCTGGTGGGGACATTACTCCTTCACTCTCTTCCTCTGGTGGGGACATTACTCCTTCACTCTCTCCCTCTGGTGGGGACATTACTCCTTCACTCTCTCCCTCTGGTGGGGACATTACTCCTTCACTCTCTCCCTCTGGTGGGGATATTACTCCTTCACTCTCTCCCTCTGGTGAGGACATTACTCCTTCACTCTCTCCCTCTAGTGAGGACATTACTCCTTCACTCTCTCCCTCTGGTGGGGACATTACTCCTTCACTCTCTCCTCTGGTGGGGACATTACTCCTTCACTCTCTCCCTCTGGTGGGGACATTACTCCTTCACTCTCTCCCTCTGGTGGGGACATTACTCCTTCACTCTCTCACTCTGGTGGGTGGGACATTACTCCTTCACTCTCTCCCCCTGGTGGGGACATTACTCCTTCACTCTCTCCCTCTGGTGGGGACATTACTCCTTCACTCTCTCCCTCTGGTGGAGGACATTACTCCTTCACTCTCTCCCTCTGGTGGGGACATTACTCCTTCACTCTCTCCCTCGGGTGGGGACATTACTCCTTCCCTCTCTCCCTCTGGTGGGTGGGACATTACTCCTTCACTCTCTCCCTCTGGTGGGGACATTACTCCTTCACTCTCTCCCTCTGGTGGGGACATTACTCCTTCACTCTCTCCCTCTGGTGGGACATTACTCCTTCACTCTCTCCCTCTGGTGGGGACATTACTCCTTCACTCTCTCCCTCTGGTGGGGACATTACTCCTTCACTCTCTCCCTCTGGTGGAGGACATTACTCCTTCACTCTCTCCCTCTGGTGGGGACATTACTCCTTCACTCTCTTCCTCTGGTGGGGACATTACTCCTTCACTCTCTCCCTCTGGTGGGGACATTACTCCTTCACTCTCTCCCTCTGGTGGGGACATTACTCCTTCACTCTCTCCCTCTGGTGGGGACATTACTCCTTCACTCTCTCCCTCTGGTGGGGACATTACTCCTTCACTCTCTCCCTCTGGTGGGGACATTACTCCTTCACTCTCTCCCTCTGGTGGGGACATTACTCCTTCACTCTCTCCCTCTGGTGGGGACATTACTCCTTCACTCTCTCCCTCTGGTGGGGACATTACTCCTTCACTCTCTCCCTCTGGTGGGGACATTACTCCTTCACTCTCTCCTCTGGTGGGGACATTACTCCTTCACTCTCTCCCTCTGGTGGGGACATTACTCCTTCACTCTCTCCCTCTGGTGGGGACATTACTCCTTCACTCTCCCTCTGGTGGGGACATTACTCCTTCACTCTCTCCCTCTGGTGGGGACATTACTCCTTCACTCTCTCCCTCTGGTGGGGACATTACTCCTTCACTCTCTCCTCTGGTGGGGACATTACTCCTTCACTCTCTCCCTCTGGTGGGGGGACATTACTCCTTCACTCTCTTCCTCTGGTGGGGACATTACTCCTTCACTCTCTCCCTCTGGTGGGGACATTACTCCTTCACTCTCTTCCCTCTGGTGGGGACATTACTCCTTCACTCTCTTCCTCTGGTGGGGACATTACTCCTTCACTCTCTCCCTCTGGTGGGGACATTACTCCTTCACTCTCTTCCCTCTGGTGGGGACATTACTCCTTCACTCTCTCCCTCTGGTGGGGACATTACTCCTTCACTCTCTCCCTCTGGTGGGGGACATTACTCCTTCACTCTCTCCCTCTGGTGGGGACATTACTCCTTCACTCTCTCCCTCTGGTGGGGACATTACTCCTTCACTCTCTTCCTCTGGTGGGGACATTACTCCTTCACTCTCTTCCCTCTGGTGGGGACATTACTCCTTCACTCTCTTCCCTCTGGTGGGGACATTACTCCTTCACTCTCTCCCTCTGGTGGGGACATTACTCCTTCACTCTCTTCCCTCTGGTGGGGACATTACTCCTTCACTCTCTCCCTCTGGTGGGGACATTACTCCTTCACTCTCTCCCTCTGGTGGGGACATTACTCCTTCACTCTCTCCCTCTGGTGGGGACATTACTCCTTCACTCTCTCCCTCTGGTGGGGACATTACTCCTTCACTCTCTCCCTCTGGTGGGGACATTACTCCTTCACTCTCTCCCTCTGGTGGGGACATTACTCCTTCACTCTCTTCCCTCTGGTGGGGACATTACTCCTTCACTCTCTCCCTCTGGGTGGGACATTACTCCTTCACTCTCTCCCTCTGGTGGGGGACATTACTCCTTCACTCTCTCCCTCTGGTGGGGGACATTACTCCTTCACTCTCTCCCTCTGGTGGGGACATTACTCCTTCACTCTCTTCCCTCTGGTGGGGACATTACTCCTTCACTCTCTCCCTCTGGTGGGGACATTACTCCTTCACTCTCTCCCTCTGGTGGGGACATTACTCCTTCACTCTCTCCCTCTGGTGGGGACATTACTCCTTCACTCTCTCCCTCTGGTGGGGACATTACTCCTTCACTCTCTCCCTCTGGTGAGGACATTACTCCTTCACTCTCTCCCTCTGGTGGGGACATTACTCCTTCACTCTCTCCCTCTGGTGGGGACATTACTCCTTCACTCTCTCCCTCTGGTGGGGACATTACTCCTTCACTCTCTCCCTCTGGTGGGGACATTACTCCTTCACTCTCTCCCTCTGGTGGGGACATTACTCCTTCACTCTCTCCCTCTGGTGGGGACATTACTCCTTCACTCTCTCCCTCTGGTGGGGACATTACTCCTTCACTCTCTCCCTCTGGTGGGGACATTACTCCTTCACTCTCTCCCTCTGGTGGGGGACATTACTCCTTCACTCTCTCCCTCTGGTGGGGACATTACTCCTTCACTCTCTCCCTCTGGTGGGGGGACATTACTCCTTCACTCTCTCCCTCTGGTGGGGACATTACTCCTTCACTCTCTCCCTCTGGTGAGGGACATTACTCCTTCACTCTCTCCCTCTGGTGGGGACTATTACTCCTTCACTCTCTCCCTCTGGTGAGGACATTACTCCTTCACTCTCTACCCTCTGGTGGGGACTATTACTCCTTCACTCTCTCCCTCTGGTGAGGGACATTACTCCTTCACTCTCTCCCTCTGGTGGGGACATTACTCCTTCACTCTCTCCCTCTGGTGAGGACATTACTCCTTCACTCTCTCCCTCTGGTGGGGATATTACTCCTTCACTCTCTCCCTCTGGTGGGGACATTACTCCTTCACTCTCTCCCTCTGGTGAGGATATTACTCCTTCACTCTCACCCTCTGGTGGGGATATTACTCCTTCACTCTCTCCCTCTGGTGGGGACATTACTCCTTCACTCTCTCCCTCTGGTGAGGGATATTACTCCTTCACTCTCTACCGTCTGGTGGGGACATTACTCCTTCACTCTCTCCCTCTGGTGGGGACATTACTCCTTCACTCTCTCCCTCTGGTGAGGACTATTACTCCTTCACTCTCACCCTCTGGTGGGGACTATTACTCCTTCACTCTCTCCCTCTGGTGGGGACATTACTCCTTCACTCTCTCCCTCTGGTGAGGACTATTACTCCTTCACTCTCTCCCTCTGGTGGGGACTATTACTCCTTCACTCTCTCCCTCTGGTGGGGACATTACTCCTTCACTCTCTCCTTCTGGTGAGGACTATTACTCCTTCACTCTCACCTTCTGGTGGGGACTATTACCTCCTTCACTCTCTCCCTCTGGTGGGGACATTACTCCGTCACTCTCTCCCTCTGGTGGGGATATTACTCCTTCACTCTCTCCCTCTGGTGAGGACTATTACTCCTTCACTCTCTCCCTCTGGTGAGGACATTACTCCTTCACTCTCTCCCTCTGGTGGGGACATTACTCCTTCACTCTCTCCCTCTGGTGGGGACATTACTCCTTCACTCTCTCCCTCTGGTGAGGACTATTACTCCTTCACTCTCTCCCTCTGGTGGGGACTATTACTCCTTCACTCTCTCCCTCTGGTGGGGACATTACTCCTTCACTCTCTCCCTCTGGTGGGGATATTACTCCTTCACTCTCTCCCTCTTGTGGGGATATTACTCCTTCACTCTCTCCCTCTGGTGAGGATATTACTCCTTCACTCTCTCCCTCTGGTGGGGATATTACTCCTTCACTCTCTCCCTCTGGTGGGGACATTACTCCTTCACTCTCTCCCTCTGGTGGGGATATTACTCCTTCACTCTCTCCCTCTGGTGGGGATATTACTCCTTCACTCTCTCCCTCTGGTGGGGATATTACTCCTTCACTCTCTCCCTCTGGTGAGGATATTACTCCTTCACTCTCTCCCTCTGGTGGGGATATTACTCCTTCACTCTCTCCCTCTGGTGAGGACATTACTCCTTCACTCTCTCCCTCTGGTGGGGATATTACTCCTTCACTCTCTTCCTCTGGTGGGGATATTACTCCTTCACTCTCTTCCTCTGGTGGGGATATTACTCCTTCACTCTCACCCTCTGGTGGGGACATTACTCCTTCACTCTCTCCCTCTGGTGGGGACATTACTCCTTCACTCTCTTCCTCTGGTGGGGATATTACTCCTTCACTCTCTCCCTCTGGTGAGGACATTACTCCTTCACTCTCTCCCTCTGGTGGGGACATTACTCCTTCACTCTCTTCCTCTGGTGGGGATATTACTCCTTCACTCTCTTCCTCTGGTGGGGATATTACTCCTTCACTCTCACCCTCTGGTGGGGACATTACTCCTTCACTCTCTCCCTCTGGTGGGGACATTACTCCTTCACTCTCTTCCTCTGGTGGGGACATTACTCCTTCACTCTCTCCCTCTGGTGGGGACATTACTCCTTCACTCTCTCCCTCTGGTGGGGACATTACTCCTTCACTCTCTTCCTCTGGTGGGGACATTACTCCTTCACTCTCTTCCTCAGGTGGGGACATTACTCCTTCACTCTCTCCCTCTGGTGGGGACATTACTCCTTCACTCTCTCCCTCTGGTGGGTGGGGACATTACTCCTTCACTCTCTCCCTCTGGTGGGGACATTACTCCTTCACTCTCTCCCTCTGGTGAGGACATTACTCCTTCACTCTCTCCCTCTGGTGGGTGGGGACATTACTCCTTCACTCTCTCCCTCTGGTGGGGACATTACTCCTTCACTCTCTCCCTCTGGTGAGGACATTACTCCTTCACTCTCACCCTCTGGTGGGAATATTACTCCTTCACTCTCTCCCTCTGGTGAGGACATTACTCCTTCACTCTCACCCTCTGGTGGGGATATTACTCCTTCACTCTCTCCCTCTGGTGAGGATATTACTCCTTCACTCTCTCCCTCTGGTGGGGACATTACTCCTTCACTCTCTCCCTCTGGTGAGGACATTACTCCTTCACTCTCACCCTCTGGTGGGGATATTACTCCTTCACTCTCTCCCTCTGGTGGGGACATTACTCCTTCACTCTCTCCCTCTGGTGAGGATATTACTCCTTCACTCTCACCCTCTGGTGGGGATATTACTCCTTCACTCTCTCCCTCTGGTGGGGACATTACTCCTTCACTCTCTCCCTCTGGTGAGGATATTACTCCTTCACTCTCACCCTCTGGTGGGGATATTACTCCTTCACTCTCTCCCTCTGGTGGGGACATTACTCCTTCACTCTCTCCCTCTGGTGGGTGGGGACATTACTCCTTCACTCTCTCCCTCTGGTGGGGATATTACTCCTTCACTCTCTCCCTCTGGTGAGGACATTACTTCTTCACTCTCACCCTCTGGTGGGGATATTACTCCTTCACTCTCTCCCTCTGTTGAGGACATTACTCCTTCACTCTCTCCCTCTGGTGGGGACATTACTCCTTCACTCTCTCCCTCTGGTGAGGACATTACTCCTTCACTCTCACCCTCTGGTGGGGATATTACTCCTTCACTCTCTCCCTCTGGTGGGGACATTACTCCTTCACTCTCTCCCTCTGGTGAGGATATTTCTCCTTCACTCTCACCCTCTGGTGGGGATATTACTCCTTCACTCTCTCCCTCTGGTGGGGACATTACTCCTTCACTCTCTCCCTCTGGTGAGGATATTACTCCTTCACTCTCACCGTCTGGTGGGGATATTACTCCTTCACTCTCTCCCTCTGGTGGGGACATTACTCCTTCACTCTCTCTCTCTGGTGAGGATATTACTCCTTCACTCTCACCCTCTGGTGGGGATATTACTCCTTCACTCTCTCCCTCTGGTGGGGACATTACTCCTTCACTCTCTCCCTCTGGTGAGGATATTACTCCTTCAATCTCACCCTCTGGTGGGGATATTACTCATTCACTCTCTCCCTCTGGTGGGGACATTACTCCTTCACTCTCTCCTTCTGGTGAGGATATTACTCCTTCACTCTCACCCTCTGGTGGGGATATTACCCCTTCACTCTCTCCCTCTGGTGGGGACATTACTCCGTCACTCTCTCCCTCTGGTGGGGATATTACTCCTTCACTCTCTCCCTCTGGTGAGGATATTACTCCTTCACTCTCTCCCTCTGGTGAGGACATTACTCCTTCACTCTCTCCCTCTGGTGGGGATATTACTCCGTCACTCTCTCCCTCTGGTGGGGATATTACTCCTTCACTCTCTCCCTCTGGTGAGGATATTACTCCTTCACTCTCTCCCTCTGGTGGGGATATTACTCCTTCACTCTCTCCCTCTGGTGAGGATATTACTCCTTCACTCTCTCCCTCTGGTGGGGATATTACTCCTTCACTCTCTCCCTCTTGTGGGGATATTACTCCTTCACTCTCTCCCTCTGGTGAGGATATTACTCCTTCACTCTCTCCCTCTGGTGGGGATATTACTCCTTCACTCTCTCCCTCTGGTGGGGACATTACTCCTTCACTCTCTCCCTCTGGTGGGGATATTACTCCTTCACTCTCTCCCTCTGGTGGGGATATTACTCCTTCACTCTCTCCCTCTGGTGGGGATATTACTCCTTCACTCTCTTCCTCTGGTGAGGATATTACTCCTTCACTCTCTCCCTCTGGTGGGGATATTACTCCTTCACTCTCTCCCTCTGGTGAGGACATTACTCCTTCACTCTCTCCCTCTGGTGGGGACATTACTCCTTCACTCTCTCCCTCTGGTGAGGACATTACTCCTTCACTCTCACCCTCTGGTGGGGATATTACTCCTTCACTCTCTCCCTCTGGTGGGGACATTACTCCTTCACTCTCTCCCTCTGGTGAGGATATTACTCCTTCACTCTCACCCTCTGGTGGGGATATTACTCCTTCACTCTCTCCCTCTGGTGGGGACATTACTCCTTCACTCTCTCCCTCTGGTGAGGATATTACTCCTTCACTCTCACCCTCTGGTGGGGATATTACTCCTTCACTCTCTCCCTCTGGTGGGGACATTACTCCTTCACTCTCTCCCTCTGGTGGGTGGGGACATTACTCCTTCACTCTCTCCCTCTGGTGGGGACATTACTCCTTCACTCTCTCCCTCTGGTGGGTGGGGACATTACTCCTTCACTCTCTCCCTCTGGTGGGGACATTACTCCTTCACTCTCTCCCTCTGGTGAGGACATTACTCCTTCACTCTCACCCTCTGGTGGGGATATTACTCCTTCACTCTCTCCCTCTGGTGAGGACATTACTCCTTCACTCTCACCCTCTGGTGGGGATATTACTCCTTCACTCTCTCCCTCTGGTGAGGACATTACTCCTTCACTCTCTCCCTCTGGTGGGGACATTACTCCTTCACTCTCTCCCTCTGGTGAGGACATTACTCCTTCACTCTCACCCTCTGGTGGGGATATTACTCCTTCACTCTCTCCCTCTGGTGGGGACATTACTCCTTCACTCTCTCCCTCTGGTGAGGATATTACTCCTTCACTCTCACCCTCTGGTGGGGATATTACTCCTTCACTCTCTCCCTCTGGTGGGGACATTACTCCTTCACTCTCTCCCTCTGGTGAGGATATTACTCCTTCACTCTCACCGTCTGGTGGGGATATTACTCCTTCACTCTCTCCCTCTGGTGGGGACATTACTCCTTCACTCTCTCCCTCTGGTGAGGATATTACTCCTTTACTCTCACCCTCTGGTGGGGATATTACTCCTTCACTCTCTCCCTCTGGTGGGGACATTACTCCTTCACTCTCTCCCTCTGGTGAGGATATTACTCCTTCAATCTCACCCTCTGGTGGGGATATTACTCCTTCACTCTCTCCCTCTGGTGGGGACATTACTCCTTCACTCTCTCCTTCTGGTGAGGATATTACTCCTTCACTCTCACCCTCTGGTGGGGATATTACCCTTTCACTCTCTCCCTCTGGTGGGGACATTACTCCGTCACTCTCTCCCTCTGGCGGGGATATTACTCCTTCACTCTCTCCCTCTGGTGAGGATATTACTCCTTCACTCTCTCCTTCTGGTGAGGATATTACTCCTTCACTCTCACCCTCTGGTGGGGATATTACCCTTTCACTCTCTCCCTCTGGTGGGGACATTACTCCGTCACTCTCTCCCTCTGGTGGGGATATTACTCCTTCACTCTCTCCCTCTGGTGAGGATATTACTCCTTCACTCTCTCCCTCTGGTGAGGACATTACTCCTTCACTCTCTCCCTCTGGTGGGGATATTACTCCGTCACTCTCTCCCTCTGGTGGGGATATTACTCCTTCACTCTCTCCCTCTGGTGAGGATATTACTCCTTCACTCTCTCCCTCTGGTGGGGATATTACTCCTTCACTCTCTCCCTCTGGTGAGGATATTACTCCTTCACTCTCTCCCTCTGGTGGGGATATTACTCCTTCACTCTCTCCCTCTTGTGGGGATATTACTCCTTCACTCTCTCCCTCTGGTGAGGATATTACTCCTTCACTCTCTCCCTCTGGTGGGGATATTACTCCTTCACTCTCTCCCTCTGGTGGGGACATTACTCCTTCACTCTCTCCCTCTGGTGGGGATATTACTCCTTCACTCTCTCCCTGTGGTGGGGATATTACTCCTTCACTCTCTCCCTCTGGTGGGGATATTACTCCTTCACTCTCTCCCTCTGGTGGGGATATTACTCCTTCACTCTCTCCCTCTGGTGGGGATATTACTCCTTCACTCTCTCCCTCTGGTGAGGATATTACTCCTTCACTCTCTCCCTCTGGTGGGGATATTACTCCTTCACTCTCTCCCTCTGGTGGGGATATTACTCCTTCACTCTCTCCCTCTGGTGAGGATATTACTCCTTCACTCTCTCCCTCTGGTGGGGATATTACTCCTTCACTCTCTCCCTCTGGTGAGGATATTACTCCTTCACTCTCTCCCTCTGGTGGGGATATTACTCCTTCACTCTCTCCCTCTGGTGGGGATATTACTCCTTCACTCTCTCCCTCTGGTGGGGATATTACTCCTTCACTCTCTCCCTCTGGTGAGGATATTACTCCTTCACTCTCTCCCTCTGGTGAGGATATTACTCCTTCACTCTCTCCCTCTGGTGGGGATATTACTCCTTCACTCTCTCCCTCTGGTTGGGACATTACTCCTTCACTCTCTCCCTCTGGTGAGGACATTACTCCTTCACTCTCTTCCTCTGGTGGGGACATTACTCCTTCACTCTCTTCCTCTGGTGAGGACATTACTCCTTCACTCTCTCCCTCTGGTGGGGATATTACTCCTTCACTCTTTTCCTCTGGTGGGGACATTACTCCTTCACTCTCTTCCTCTGGTGAGGACATTACTCCTTCACTCTCACCCTCTGGTGGGGACATTACTCCTTCACTCTCTTTCTCTGGTGGGGACATTACTCCTTCACTCTCTCCCTCTGGTGACGACATTACTCCTTCACTCTCACCGTCTGTGGGGACATTACTCCTTCACTCTCTTCCTCTGGTGGGGACATTACTCCTTCATTCTCTTCCTCTGGTGACGACATTACTCCTTCACTCTCACCCTCTGGTGGGGACATTACTCCTTCACTCTCTTCCTCTGGTGGGGACATTACTCCTTCATTCTCTTCCTCTGGTGGGGACATTACTCCTTCACTCTCTTCCTCTGGTGGGGACATTACTCCTTCATTCTCTTCCTCTGGTGGGGACATTACTCCTTCACTCTCTTCCTCTGGTGGGGACATTACTCCTTCATTCTCTTCCTCTGGTGGGGACATTACTCCCTCACTCTCTTCCTCTGGTGGGGACATTACTCCTTCATTCTCTTCCTCTGGTGGGGACATTACTCCTTCACTCTCTTCCTCTGGTGGGGACATTACTCCTTCACTCTCTTCCTCTGGTGGGGATATTACTCCTTCACTCTCACCCTCTGGTGGGGACATTACTCCTTCACTCTCTCCCTCTGGTGGGGACATTACTCCTTCACTCTCTCCCTCTGGTGGGGACATTACTCCTTCACTCTCTCCCTCTGATGGGGACATTCCTCCTTCGCTCTCACCCTCTGGTAAGGAGGGAGCGGACAGGTTTGTCCCGGTCCAAAACGAAATGCAAATGATGAACCCACGTGTTGCTAAGCTACTGAGTACAAGGGCGTGGATAAACTATAGAATAACAGGACATCAGAGAACCGAAAAAGATACCAGAGTGTAAGGAAGAGAGGCAGAACTACAGTACGAAAATGACAGCCAGCAATGCAAAAACTCAACCTTAATTGCTGCAGAACCACATGAGAAAGAAAACCACAGTGAAGGAACAGGTAATAAAACTGAGGATAGGGGCAGACAAGTCCACTACTAAGGACAGGATAGTGTGTTAGGAACTCAATAAGAAATTCCAGAAGGTCTTCACCGTAGAGCAAGGAGAAGTCCCAGAAATAAAAGAGGGAATATCTAACTAGGCACCGCCGCAGGACTTTGAGATTGCCAGTGGGGAGGTTAGGGAGCTTTGCTTGAGTTGTATGTAACAAAGGCTATAGGCCGAGATGGAATCTCTCCATGGATACTAAAAGAAGGAGTAAACGTACTGTGCCTACCATTCTCTATGGCATGTAACAAATCACTGGAAACGGCAGAACTGCAAATAAAATGTTAGATGGCAAATGTCGTCCGGATATACATGAAAGCTGACATACAGAAGGCACAGAACTACAGGCCGGTGCCTCTAACGTGCATTCCATGTAAAGTGATGCAGAAGATTGGGAAAAAGAAAAAAACAGAACACCTGGAGTGAAAGAATTTTGTAACACCACCACCATTTTGTCAGAGATGGAAAATCTTGTCTCACAAGATTAACTGAATTATGTGACCAGGCGACAAAAATCAGGCAAGAAAGAGAAGGGTTGGCAGACTGTATATTTTTTAATTGCCAGAAAGTCTTTGACACAATAACCAATATGAGACTAGTCCACAAGCTGGAAATGCAGGCAGGCGTGAAAGAGAAGGTATTCAATTAGATAAGGGATTACCTAAGCAACAGACTCATTCCTCTGAATGTCCGCTGATGATGCAAAAATTATGAGGCGGATTATAAGATTGAGGATGACAGCAAAAGGTTGGAAGATGACCTAGAGAAACTGAAGGAATGGTCCAACAAATGGTTACAAAACTTCAACCAAAGTAAATGTAAGGTAATGAAACTAAGGGGAGGGAACAGGCCAAACACTGGATACCGAATGGGAGACGACGTCCTCCACGAAACGGACATAGAGTAAGATCTAGGAGTTGATATTACGCAGAACCTGTCTTGAAACCTATATCAAAAACATTAAAAGAGTATCATCAGCGGTATATGCAAGGCTGGCTAACATGAACAATGTCATTAGAAATTGATGTAAGGAATCACTTAGAACCTTGTATACCACATATGTAAGACCAGTGCCGCAATTTGCGGCTCAACCACCGCAAGCACAACTAGGTGAGTCCGCACACACACAGTGCTCGGGGGAAGTAGCCCTAAGGGCCTCAGTTAGATATCCGGTCGAAGGCAGAAACAAATAGGTAGTTTCTTTTGCCTGATGTCCCGGTTCACTAAATAAATAGGTCGACATCTGCTATGGGGACGTGTGTGTGTGTGTGTACTCACCTAGTTCTGCTTGCTGGGCTTGTACTTCGGTTTTTTGCTCCCGCCTCTCAACTGTCAATCAACTGGTACTAACCTAGTTGTGCTTGCGGGGGTTGAGCTCTACCTCTTTGTTCCCGCCTCTCTACTGTCAGTCAACTGGTACTCACTCACCCACCTAGCTATACTAACCTAGCTGTGCTTGCAGGAGTTGAGCTCTGGCTCTTTCGTCCCGCCTCTCAACGGTCAATCAACTGGTGTACAGATTCCTGAGCCTACTGGGCTCTATCATATCTACACTTGAAACTGTGTATGGCGTCAGCCTCCACTACATCACTGCCTAATGGATTTCATCTGTTAACTATTCTGATAATGAAAAAGTTCTTTCTAATGTCTCTGTGGCTCATTTGGGTACTAGGCTTCCACCTGTGTCCACTTGTTCGTGTTCCACCTGTGCTAAAGAGTTTGTCTTTGTCCACCCTGTCAATTCATCTGAGAATTTTGTAGGTCGTTATCATGTCTCCCCCTTACTCTTCTATTTTCCAGGGACATGAGTTTCACTTCCATTAGCCTTTCCTCTTAGCTCATACCTCTCAGTTCCATGACGAGTCTGGTGGCATACCGCGTTTTTGGCAGTTCACCTGTCAAGAGTGATTTGTTATACACCATTTCTAGTGGCTGACACTAAGCTTCAGTTCCTTCCTTCAGTATCCAAAGTGAGATTCCATCCGGGCCTATAGCCTTTGCCACTTCCAATCTAGCAGACGCTTCTTCACCTCCCTACTGGTATGCTTAACTAGATATGGACGCCAAGCTGGAGCTTCGTATTCCTGGATTAGTCTGACTTAAGTGGTGTTCAGGTCTCAGAACGATTCTTTACATAAGTTTCTAAAGGCATTTCTCATGTAGGCCAGTCTAATATATGCCGCTGATGATATACTTTTGATGTGGACCTCTCGGGACAGGTTCGGTATGATATCAACTCACAGATATTTCTCTCTATTTGACTCTTTCACCACCCAGATGGTACCTTGTGTTCAGCATACTGCTCCCTTCGCCTAATTTCATTATTTTGCACTATCCTCAGTTGAACTTTAGTAGCCATTTTCTGGACCATTCCTCCAGTTTGTTTAGGTCGTCCATTAGTTTCAGTCTATAATCGTCTATCTTCATCTGTGTTGATTCTTCTCATAATTTTTGCACCATCAGCAAACATTGAGAGGAATGAGTCTATACACTCTGCAAGATCGTTTACATATATTAAAAACAGGATGGGTCCAAGTACAGAGCCCTGTGGGACTCCGCTGGTGACATCTCGCCAATCTGATGTCTCTCCGCCCCCCCCCCCGTCATAGTTACTTGCTGTTCCCTGTTGCTTAGAGGCTCCTTTATCCACTGGAGCACCTTACCTTTTACTCCTGCATGTTGCTCCAACTTTCGTGACCGCCTTTTATGGGGCTTTCTGACAGTCCAAGAAAATGCAGTCTGCCCACCCTTCTCTTTCTTGCCTAATTTTTGCTGCTTGGTCATAGAATTCAATTAAACCTGTTAGGCACGATTTACCATCTCTGAACCCATGCAGGTGGTGTGTTACAAAGCTATTTCCCTTCAGATGCTCTACGAGCCTTTTCCTTACAATCTTCTTCATCACCTTGCATGGTATACAAGATAGGGAAACTGGCCTGTAGTTCAATGCCTCTTGCCTGTCACCCTTTTTGTACATTTGGACTACATTAGCTGTCTTCCAGTTTTCCAGTAGGTTTCCGGTTTCCAGTGACCTGTTATACACCACAGAGTGTGGAACACTTTGTGCTTCTGCACCTTCTTTTAGTTTAATTCAGTATATGGTGTACCTGTTTCTGAGCCTATTGGGCTCTATCATATCTACATTTGAAACTGTGTATAAAGTCTGCCTCCACCTGATCAACCAGGCTGTGACTCATACGTCAGGCTGCGAGCAGCCGCGTCCAACAGCCTGGTTGATCAGTCCGGCAACCAGAAGGCCTGGTCGACGACCAGGCCGCGGGGACGCTAAGCCCCGGAAGCACCTCAAGGTAACCTCAAGGTAACCACCACATCACTTCCTAATGCATTCTAACTGTTAACTACTCTGACACTGAAAAAGTTCTTTCTAATATCCCTATGGCTCATTTGGGTATAAAGTTCCCACCTTTGTTAAACATTTTATGTTTACCTACTCGGTCAATTCCTCTGAGAATTGTATAGGTGGTGATCATGTCTCCCCTAACTCTTCAGTCTTCCAGTGCTCATTCTTCTCAGCTCGGGAACTAGCCTGGTGGCATCCCTCTGAACCTTTTCTAACTTCGTTTTTTGTTTGACTAGATATGGACTGCACACTGGAGCCGCATACTCCAGTATTGGTCTGACATATGTGGAATACAAGGTTCTGAATGATTCCTTACACAAGTTTCTGGAGGCAGTTCTCATGTTCGCCAGCTTTGCATACGCCGCTGATGTTAGTATTTTTATGTGGGCTTCAGGGGACAAGTCTGGTGTGATACCACCCCCAGATCTTTCTTTTCCTGATTCAAGAAGGATTTCTTCTCCCAGCTGGTATCTTGCGTTTAGTCTCCTGGTCTCTACGACAATCTTCATCATTTTAAACTTGCTCGAGGTAAACTCCTGTTGCCGTTTTTTGGACCATTCCTTCAGTCTATCCAGGTCATCTTGTAGTCTTTTGCTGCCCTCCTCTATCTTACCCCTTCTTATAAGTTTAGCATCATCAGCAAACATTGACAGGAA